>NC_079403.1:17796189-17888689 GCF_029220125.1 Pseudoliparis swirei
CCTGTGCATACTAACCACTCTCTCATACTAACTCATTTCAGAACCTGCCATTCCCCAACTATCCAGCTGTTGCTACTTGGGTCATTTCCAGCCTCAGTCTTTACCTGATTCTCCACCTGATCCCACAGCTGTTCCCCATTCCCCCCCATAAGCGATGTGTCTGACACACACGTCCCAACAGAATCTCAGAAGGTTTTCAGAAGACAACAAACTGCAGCACATTACATGATGAGGGTGATTTGGTTTGACATTATGATGCAGATGGAGAAACAGCTAATGCCTTTATGCATTGGTTCTGTTACACTTCTCTCTATCAGGGTTTCTCTCTCATTCACTGTTCATCTAATTCGTCAACAAAGGACCACAGAAAACCCTTTGATACTTTAAAAAGATGTAAGAAGTGGGTGATAGCTATTTTTCTCTTTCCTTCGGCTCGCATTGAACACTGTACTGTCTTAAAGGAACAGTGAATAAGATTTAGGAGGATTTATTGGAAGAAATGGAATATAATATTGTTCATTGTATTATCACCTGAATATGAGAATCAGTTTTAGTTTTAAGTTGGCTTAGAATGAGCCCTTCATTTATCTACAGAGTCCGCCATGTTTCTACAGTATGCCAGAAGGGACAAACCAAGGACTGGCTCTAATGAGAGACTGCCACCATGCTACGTTACCTGAGGACCACTTTAGTTCTCCGACCCGCTTGGAAAGGGAGGCGTGAGCTGCATGCAATCTGCAACCTCGCCACTAAATCCGACACACTGCTCCTTTTTGAAAGGATCAAATGTGGTTTTGTCAGCTTAACGCTGCACTAAATAATCATTTTAAATGAACAATGGGTAAAATGAAAATGTGTAGTATAATAGCAGTCATTCGGAAGGATGATTCCACACTCGAGGTAGCACTTTAGCGTCTTCAAGACAACGGTTTTCGCTGAACACTACCTGCCCAGCAGCAAACGGGAGACACACAAAGTTATGATTTAGCTGGTGATCTTTGTGGTGAAAAGTTTTGGTCCAGACCAAAACGGAGTAAGCGAGAGAGTCAATATTGGACTTATATTTGCCAAGTAGAACCAACGTGGTTCACAAGAAAAATATTTAAATATTCCTAGAGTTACATCTTAAAGAACACATTTAGCCTAAACAAAACATTACCTACATAATTTAGGTAAAACAGCCTACGGAGGCCTTCCAAGACTCTTAACCTGTGTTTTTTGGACCAAGATGCAAAGAGAACTAGAACGGGCACTCGGTAGAGCGTATACCTTCGCATATGACAAGATTGGGCATTGAATTATGAACATTTTGGCATTAGTTGCATGCCAATTGGATAGAAATTGACCGCGCTATAGTAAAAAGAAGATTTTGACCTTTTCATGACCTTAACCTTGACCTTTGACCCAATTGATCCCAAAATATAATCAAATGGTCCCCGGACAATAACCAATCATCCCACCAAATTTCATGCGATTCGGTTTAATACTTTTTGAGTTATGCCAGTAACACACATATAAATAAATAAATAAATACACTGCGATCAAAATATAACCTTCCGCATTTTCAGTGCGAGGGTAATGACGCTTGAATGAAATAGACAAGATCCTAAGGTGGTACGCGTCTATTAACCCACAACGTGGTTTGAAAAGGAGGTTTGTGTGTCTGTGTACAGTATTTCAAATGTACATGTATGATGTCGCTCTCTCACTTAAGTCCACAGCAGCTCTTCATCGCATCAAATTACCAGAGTGATTTTAAATGCAAATCGAGGCTACCACGGAGGATTCAACGTGTCCCTCAGTGACGATATGGCAGAGTGTCATCTCTGTTACCGCTTGCTCTGAGCCTTTGGAATGGTTCTTTCTGACGGAAGAAACCCAGCTCAGTCACAACACAGCACACATGGAAACCTCGTGATGTCAGCATGGACAACAGTTTGAATTGGGTGGGCTCATGCATTGAGTGAATTCAATTGGTCCTTTTTAGTTCAAAGAAGAGACATACACTGGGTTTTATGCAAGGTTTTAAAGTTTAATTCGTGCACATGTTTTACTAAACATTGCTTCAGAGGAGTAGAATTGGGAGCAGTTTCTTAAAATCATAGTTGAAACGTTCAGGACGGAGAGAGATCAGTTTGGCAAAATAAATGGGAATGGCTGACTCTCCATAAAGAAAATAATATATTGACGATAACAAACATAACAGAATACGGCACATGTTGAAAATATGAATATCAGAGAACAAAAAAAGTCCCAACTACAGCAGGAAACCGGATGTGTGAAAAGACTGAACGTGGTCGTCAAAGAGAGGAAGAGAAATGAAGGGCAAAGGTAAACTCTGCAGAGGGAGAGTTCAGTGGACCCTCAGGCCATGTGGGGTACCGACTTACTTCTGGTTCTAGAAAACACCATTCTGTATGCACACACATACAATAAATAGGATATACAATCTTTAAATACCTCTAACAGATCCGACTAACAACAGCACTCCAGTCACGGTACTTTCCTAAAGATGCATGTTTGCACTGTATTCTGCACTCATCCAAAACAACAGTCCTCCGTCTACGTCCACACACCTTTTTGTTCTGTTTCTCGACTTCACGTGCAACGTGTGGGCCGGGTCAGGGCCACACGGCCAACAGGCGCGTCCTTCATTCCTCCTCGACTTCGGTTCCGTCTTTTCTCACGCCTCGCTGGTCAGGCTTGGACCTCTCACCGGCGGTCTGACTGACTGGTGGCTTGCCAAAAAAAACACGTAAATTCACAGATATGAATGCACCAAACAAGCGAGTGGCTTGGAGTTGGGAATTAGAACCTTCATCTGATGTTGTTATGAAGAGAAATGTATTAAAAGCCTGGAAATGTCCCATTGTGATATTCTGAAATGTATTATCTATTTAAGGATTTAGTGAAGCAACATGTGGGTCCAGTTGATCTTAAGGCAAATAACCACTATTGTTAAGTTTATAAAATAAAAGCATTACTTCACACTCGTATCAACCCATTCAGGTGTCAATCATTTTAAATCATTGTTATCGGTTTACCGTGTACATTTTCCTGTTTCTGATTCAAGAGATATCAAGAAAATGCAAATCAGTAAGAAATGTCTTCAAGAAACGAAACAAAAGGTTCCAGCTAATGCCAGACGCTGTGGTGCCCCAACCCTGATAAACAAATCGGAAAAGTCAACGTTATAACTGAATACATGAATAAATAATAAAAACTATCAAATTGCACAGGAAATCTTGCTTCAGGGAAACGGGGGAAACAAATGAGTTAATGTGTGCCAAGACCGACAAATGTAATGAGCTACAGAAGAGAAAGATGGAGACGGAAAAATAAATTACGTGTCACTTTATAGCTCATTTCTACAGCCATTTAAATAATTGAATTATATTTATTAATGTATTCAGTTATACTGCGTTTTTAATGTGCCTGATTGTGACATTCTTCTTTTGCGGGACTTCAGAGTGGGGTAAGAAAATAAATCTTTTTAAAAAATGACATCATAAAACACGCCTGAATTGTCTCGTAATTCTTAAGTTACCATATAAAAACGTGGCATTTTCTGATGTGAAAAAACAAAATTATAACAAGAAAACAGACAAAAACATCTTAAGTGGTGTCTCCCGTTAAAATCGTAATACTTTATCTTTACTTGATTTGCCGTAGGAACATCCAAACATATTTACCATCCCCCGTGTACAGTACAAACTGATCCAATAGAAGTATTCTATCATCATTCCCTTTTCTTCTAACGATGTCAGTCGACAGACGTTGCACACCGGCGCTGTAACTACACTGTACAAGAGACGACTTGGCATGACGTATACAATCTAACTTAATGCTTTTTTCTTCTTCTGCCATTTGGGTTCCTCTCCCGAACACCCGGAACAAAAATCATGCGTTTAGTGGCTCCTAAATGTTGATATTCCACTTTGTGCTGTTTCGTTGTAAGCTGGAAGAACCGTACAAAATGTTAAAGAAAGGAGAGAAAGAAAAATACTTCAGTTATTTGTTCTATTCCTCCAGTAGAAAGGGGAGAAGTGTTAAACTAGCTTGTTACAGGCACCACAGGTCAGGGCGATGGCAGTGAATGAAGGACAACACAAGCTCTCCAGTGCGTCTCCTGTCTGACGGAGTCGTGGGCCGCTGTCCTCCGCTCAGCCTCCCCCCCGAGGATGCATGCTTCATCGTATTTAATCACAACAACCGAGCAATGCGTGAATATTGCTTTCAGTGAATATCTGTGTCTGGATGTTGGCTGGATGAACTCGCTGCGATGGTATGATTTGAATTCCCTGGTCCCGTCACGGCGACCCTGAACAAAACGCTGACCCGCCCCTTTTTCAGCATTGGCCCTCTGAATGAGAACTTCAATGCAACGGCTGCGATGTAAATGAGTACGATGAGATGCAGTCATCAAATGTGTCAAGTGTACGCCGAAGCCGACGAGAGGAATATACATGTCTTGTCCTTTGTGTACTCTCGGATCTGCTCGGGGATGCAAAAACGCTGAAACTACATTTCCAAATGTGCCCCGTCAAAAACACAAAAATTATTCTCATGCGTCAGCTCAGAAAGTGACTGAACCAAAAGATTAAAACGAATTGGAATGTACACATCCTCCCTCAATAAAACGAACGAGCGAGTGGAGCCTCACTATATGTATTGTGTGTGTGTGTGTGTGTGTATATCATGCCAGCTGTGTTTCTGTTTGGTCTTTTCTTCTGCAGTTGAGGTCTTCGTTCCAACAACTTTCACTCACGCACTTCAGTTGGTGCAGCTGAGCTCCGTTTGGTTCAGTGCAGGCGGCCAGTGGAACTTCTTTTATGTACAACAACCAGAGGGGGGGGGGGGGGGGGTGTGTGTGTGTGTGTGTGTGTGTGTGTGTGTGTGTGTGTGTGTGTGTGTGTGCGTGCGTACTGATCCACAGGGCCGCTGCCCGCCTGGTTTGAAAACCCAGTACAGTATGTCTGACAGGTCTGTCTCCGTGATGCGGGCAGCCAGCGTTAGGAAAGGATGGCTGGACACCACCGCACCGCCGCCAGGTTCTCGGCGCTCATCGACCGCTTCTTCATTTGTTTCCTCAAGTTCTTGTAAATGTCATCACACAAGCGCGAGATGGCCTGAAAGACAAAACGACGACAAAAAACAACAACAATGAGAAGGTGAGGCGTACGCTCTGGTGTATTTCGTATTTTTTTAACGGGCTGGCTGAGGTCTTTGTTGACACGTGTGCAATATGAAAGACGGAAAAGAGCCACTCGTTTATTTTGATGTTGTCCTGTCTGAACCAGATCTGATGGCTGGTCAAAAACACGCATTATGTGAGGGATGCTCACAGCTGCAAAAACAGTGGAGCCAATTACACACGCCATCCTGGTGCTGACGCTCAGTCCATTTATACCACAACCTCAGGCTCCAACAAATTGGGTTCAGATTTTGAGATTTCTTTTTCTATATGACCTGAACTCTAAAATGTTTTGCACGTGTGTCGCTCACCTCTAGTTTCTGGGCCTTCTCCCTGCTGAGGGGTTCCAGGGGCAAGCTGAGGTTGTTGGCCTCAGCCAGGGAGCGCAGGTCAAAGTAATACTTGGCGTAGACACTGGACGGCACGTTGATGTTGAACTGCAGCAGCTCCAGAAACTGACGCTCCAGCTCATTCCTATTTGGTTTTGGTTTTTCAGAGAGAGAGAGAGAGGAATGTACAATCAGATATTTAGCAGGGAACAAGAAGTAGCAGAGATTGACAGAGTTCAAATGTAATCGTCTGTAATTGTCTTGATCCCACGTCCTGAAAATGCCCGGGCGGATTTCCTTTTTGTGTTGTAACCTGCACAAGAGGCAATATCCATCTCTTCTTTGGAAGCCTCTGTTCCCCGCCCACGCACATGTACAGGCATGCAGCAACAGGCCGGCTAAATTTAGCCTCCACTGGAGCCAAACCCCTGTCTGATAACACCGTTTCTTTTTCTATGTGTCCGTGCCACTCGTTCAGCTATTCTCATCCATTTCTTTTTATGTTCCTCCGCTCCTCACTGTTCTTCCCAGACTGCCCTGCAGTCGTTTCACAGTCAAGCTTGTGTCTGTAGGTGGTGGAGAGGGGGAATTCAGCAGGCTGTGTTACAGAGTAAAAAAAAAGATTCAAATTGATCTTCCGAGGAAAATGTGCGGTCAAGCCACTGTCAAGTAAATCTCCCCTCACTGGAGAAGAGTGTCGGACAGGTGGATTAAAGTCACTGTTCTGTAAAATCAGATGCCTCAGGACAAGAATATACAGCCACCGGTGCAGAGGGGTGTGAATGCAGCAGAGGTCAGAGGTCAACTCCAGCATCGCGTCGTGGCCTTTTTATAAAGATTTATACAGATGAATGTGGTTTAACAGACAGAGAGGTGGGTCCTCGTGCTCAACATGATTCTTCCCCGTCTCACACAGGAAGTACAAAAACAAGTAATGTTTTTAGCTCGGTGACTCCATGGCGTGTGGATTTATACTATTGCTTAATGGGAAAAAAGCTCGAAAACCGAGATATAAAAACACTGATACCAACAAAGTTCAACCTGTGCAAGCTCTGTACAAGCCTGCATGCACTAATGGCGCTCGAACAAAGGGCATACAGCATCTTCGTACTTGGATCTCATCAGTTCTAACTGGGCCATCCTGCTGTATCACAGCTTTCTTGGGACCAGTCCAGGAGTCACGGGTGTCGCACAAAGCGGACCACCGCACATGTGACTCAGAGCACCTCTTGAACCCAGACCGGCCTCACCAACACAGGCCTTTCTCTGCATACAGCTTTTTTTAAGCAGAAATACAAATCACCGGTAGAATTTTGGGCTGAACCAATTATAAAGTCAACTAATTAACTGTAGCAAAGTTATTTTGGCTTGCCCTCAATAGATCATGCACTGGAAATGAAAAGTTGACCATGAACATTGTCTTCTTAACTGTGATTGAGATGACATTTTTAGCACAGACATAATTAAACAGAGCTCCCGCCACCTTCATATCACAGACATAATTATCTTTAACACATTTTCACATTTGGTAATTATAGTTATGCAGAAAAAATGGAGCTGGTTCAAATGAAGAAACAAGCCTGCATGTTAACAACCACATTCAGAGTGAACTGACCTCAGACTACTGGCCTTTCAGCTGAGAAATACAACATTTTGGGTGGGTGTTTTTGCAGTAACTCACATGTCCTCCACGGTGATATCCTTGAGAATTTGGCAGTAGTCGACATTCCAGACCGCCTGGTCGTCCCACACCTTGGATGCCAGAAGGATGGCTCCGAGCACGATGCGCTTCCAGTTGGCAGGGCTAATGTCGATCTCGGCGTAGGTGAGGAGCCTCTCCAAATACACCTTGGGCCAAGACACGTGTCGCATGTTAATATCTCCCAACATGTTTTCCTCTTCTTTGAACAAACGAAAGTCTACACCTGGCTGAGATCCAGGAGGTTTTTCTTCCGTATGAGGAACACTTACTCAGAACATAGACAGAAGCTTGTATTATCGTGTTCGCCTTAAGCCTCGACTCGGAGTGTCGACATTGCAGAGTTAATTTGCTGCTTTACTATTTGTCTCCCTCAAACTACTCCTCCAGGTAACAACAACAACAACAAGGTGGCAGAAAACTGACCCAGCCTCTCCGGAGCTCGCTCGTTAAAATATCTGTGTGGATGGAAACGCTCCGTCTCTCTGCCTCACTCCCCAGTTCTAGTTCCCTCTCTCTTTTCCGGTAGCCAGACTTCCCCCAGTCGACAGATCGCAAAGCACACCGAGCCGGCGGGCACCTGTTCTTCCAAGCTGGAGTGCTTGTGTAATGCCGAGGCTCATTCCCCTGATGGTCATTGTGCTAGAGAGTGCGTCAACGCTGCAGTGATCCACTGCAAGGAGTCAGCTTTTTACTTTTCTTTTATATTTAAATGGACACTTTACTTTTAGTTTTCAATATGGGTTTTGTACTTTTATTTAGTATTCTTATGAAATACTGTAACTTCAGTTTCCTACAGTCTAGTTCATTATTTTGTATTTGTATTTTGAACATGTCAATTGCTTAACTTTGGAACAGATATGATCTCATACGGTCTCAAACAATTAATCTTATTCTTGTAACATTATTTTCTTCCTCGGTTTACTCAGAACTACATTTTTATTGAATTTTATTTCCACGAATAAAATGTTCTGCAGACTTCAGAATTCAGACCAGTTGCAGCTTTGAAATCTGTCATCTCAGGTCACAAGTTTGACAACCAGGAAATAAATCCGGTCTGCAGAGATGCTGTACTTTCCATGGCAGATTGAAATATACGTGGGCTCAACGAAACTCATAACTCTGTCTGCATGTGCACTGTGGCTCAACTGTCAGCATTATGTGGCTTAAAAGCCTAAACAGAATCCTGATAGACTGTTGGAAAGCAGAGATGATCAGTATTGCCGTCTAATTACTGGACATGAGAGGCTACCTTGTGGTTTGGATAAACAGAGAGGACGAAGAGCGGAGAAAAACCCACTTTCATCCTTTTCTGCAGCCTGGTCTGAGCTGCCCACGCAGATGCCCCGCAATACTCTATTTTATTTGACTTTGTTGAAGTCATCCATGGTGGTGATTTGCATAAAAACACACAATTCAAATGATTAGAAAAAACAATATTATTTTTCTATTGATAATAGATAACAACACTGCACTGAATGAGTCACATCTATCAATTATAACAATGGAAAACCAAAGCATGAAGCGCTTGATGTACAGTTGATTGTTCACTCGGTAAAAGAGAAGAACTAAAATGACCACATTCCTGACCGGTGGTTGTTACAACGTCTACGCCTCATTAATCAGCATGCCCAGTATAAACCTCGAGCCATCAACATGCAGTGTTCCACGTTGAAACAACCAGTAAAACACATCCTGCTGGGATCGTTGACAATATACAGAGCCAGAGATTATGGTACATGCTGGTCTCTACCTGCAGGTCTGGACGGGAGGGAGGTCAAGTTTCTACAAATGGGCAAAATATTTCAAGACTAATAGTTTCCGTATGACACACCATTTAATGACCTTTGCCCCCTGGAAATGGCTTGGGTATTGTTAAGAGTTTGAGCCGTAGCTCCACATGTCCCAAAGCGTTCATGGTGTCTGCTACTGGGAATCTTGAGCACGGTACGTCTTCCCAAAAGAGGAAGTTTTCAAAATCCCTGTCGTCTGGATCCCCTCCGCCTTCCCTCTCCTATCCAATGATGTGATGATTGGGAGGGGAAGGAAGGCTAAAGTTAGCTGTGTCAGCTGAACTAACCGCATAACCACCAGCCAACAGCCCTGTTGGATTACTGACAGCATGCCAGACTTGACTCTGGGAGACTCGTCCAGCCATGTGCCAGTGTGTGTGTGTGTGTGTGTGTGTGAGAGTGTGTGTGTGTGTCTGTGAGTGTGTGTGTGTGTGATTTAGTCAAGTCTGACACATCGTTGTTGGAGTACGCCTGTACATGGACAAAGACACAGGAACACAGATTCCTGCTTTCCCATCACTGACACAATCCCCCTCCCCCATGCAGTACACACATGTGTGCGTCTGTAAAGAAGCAGGGCAATCCAATACAAGGCCACCAGGCCAGCCTTATTAACCCTTTACATTCCCGTCTCTGGGGACATTGGTGTCGGCCCGATCGACGAAGTGTGGAAAGAGAAGTTTCTGGGCAGATGGGAGGGGAGGGAGGGACTTTTGCTGGATTTCTTTGGGTAAAACAGCCAATTGAAACATTTCAACTTAATTAAAACTGTACTGCCAGGCTTTTAACCAAAAGAAGGAATAAAAAGCTAATTGCCCTGATTTGAGCTCCACTCTATTGTGTCTTTTAGAATAGATTTGAAGGGCTTTTTACTTGTTTTGTAAAGCTCCTAATTGTTTGGGTCTGGCCTACATTGTGGACGGTCTGGTGTTTTCTCATCCATTAGCAGCTCTCAGATCTTCTCCTTTTTATATTATACATACAATAAAAACAATTAACCGCAGCGCAATGCTCGAAAATGAAATGTTATCTTAACACAATAAAGATATTTCATTACTTTACTGAACACAAAACAAAATGCGAAAGGTACAAAGAGGAAGAGAGCGCAATGAGAGAATGGGGAGAAAAGATGTCCTTGTTTTCATGATGTTGTCATTCTGAAAAGGACACTGCTCGGATCAAACCAAATCATGTTCATCCTGTGAGAATTGAGTCACTTTTCAACTTTTTTGTGGACACAATCTCCAGAGGGATATACGTTCATAGGATTCAGGAGAAAGAAATGATGTCTGAGCACAAAGGAGAGAAAGAGAGAAGAGTCGGAGCAAGGTAGCAGCAAGAGGACAGCACGCGAGACTACGGAGGGCAAAGAGAGAATCAGGAAGCAACACTTCCTCCTGGTGTCATCCCTGAAACACACACACACACACACACACTCACACTCACACACTTACCAAGGTGACGATGGCGCACTCAGCGGTGAGCTGTGCGGCGCTGAACAGCGTCCTGACGAAGCGGTAGATCTGCTTCTGCTCCGGGTTGTGTTTTTCGTAATCAGGAGGAATTTCAGACTTCTAGAACAGAAGACAACAAATCCAAATGAAAACGACAGATTCTCTCTGTTCAACGGCATTTGATGGGATTGTTTAGCGGCATGGGAACTCAAGCTGCCGGCTCCATGTGTGTGTTTGCCCGCGTGGTTTGTCTCGCTGATGAGCCCCGACAGCTCCACAGCATTCACATCATGGAAATCTTCAGTAAAGGCCTTACCGTGAGCGGGTGCAGTTTCTCATTGAAAATGTCGACAAGCATTCTTCCGTCGACTTCCCTGGAATAACAAACAGATAAGGGGGGGAAAAGCAATACAAATAATAATAAATATAAAATCCAGATGGCATTTCATCCTCTGGGATGTCAGATTGCCCGTTCAATAAGCCCTTTTGGGGCATTTATCCGCACTTCAAAACGCAAAGAGCCACGGGATTCCTCCCAGTTATCGCTACGGAGACAAGGAGAAGGTCAAGGCCACACGTTACTCCAGCAGGATGTCCAGCTCACGCAGGAGGAGGCGGTCATCAGACCGACGGTCTCGATTTTGCCATTTCAACATGAGCTTTGAGGGGCTTTTTGTTTTCTGCCACGTTTTATTTTGGTCTGCTGTCCAGTGGCGCTGATATTTGACACATGATTTTGTAAAAGTAGAGATGAATGCAGGAACTAATAAAAGTATCATAAAGAAAACACTGTTCATACCTGTTTTTTATGTGGTAGTATATCGCGAGGGCGACGCTGTAAAGACGAAGAGGGAAAAAAAGCAATTAATTTCAAACTTAAAGCATGATGAAGAGACAGAGATTAAACATTAGATTGTAATTCATTTCCTGTTAGGCAGAAACATTTGTTACCATTTGATGGTGTATTTGAGGTTGGGCTGACTGACGGTACTGTCATCAAGGAATATGGTGGAGCATGAGCTGTACTTCCGTCTCACTGCGCCTGGATGATGCTGGAGTTCAAACGCACACACACACACACACAAACACAAACCAAATAGACATCCACATCAATCTCTATTCCAGTCCTACTCAGACCAGCCAATAGGCACCGTTAGCCCACAAACTAATGACGTCTGTCTATCAGCGCGTCACATGGTTGCATGCAGGAAAGGCATTCGTGGTGGAGTGCGTCTTCAGAGAACACTTTCATTCAATGGTGAACTTTATTTTCAATACGCTCATTTGCTCCTGGCACATACTAAACCAGAGATTTGTCATGCCAATTGGATTATTCCTTCTTTGTGTGTGATCAAAATCAAAACAATTATTTTCAAGATAAACACACCGATTAATCACGGAAATATTACAAATTGCTGTTGGGCCTAAAGGAGTGATGGACAAAGGATGAACTACACCGTATCGTGATGACGTTGTTGTTACTACATCTAAATAATGACGTGTAAGTGCATCTTCCAGCCCCCCCCCCTCCCACACACACACACACACACAAACACGTGACTACGACTAAAAAAGGAACGTGTGTAGCCTGAAGATGGGATGGACAGTGATTAAAGTAATTTTAAAAAGGGTCATTTTTGAGGACTTTACCTTGTTCTCCGAAATGTGTGTGAACTTGCAAGAAATACAAGACAGTACAATTACCATTTGCACCATTATAATATCCACAGAGTAATGTTTCATACACAGTGCATTGTATCTTACTTACATGGTTGATGTAAAGGCTCTTGCGCTTTTCTCTAACTGAAAAGGGAAAAGGAGAGAACAGGCGTGTGAGTGCAGTACTCAACTCTCACAGACAGGGGGCAGCATTTATCCAGGGTTCAGAAGTTCCCTATATCACTGTATCTTAAGAAAACATTGGAGGTATTTTTCCTCCTAATTATGCATCACTACATTAAACAAAGCATGGCAGTTTAAGCAAACTGCATTCTAAAAATGGAAAAAAGAAAAAGTGACGGCTTCTTTCAGGAGGAGGTTGTCGGGTTTTTTCTTCCCTCTGTTCAGACGGATGCTAATTCTGCTTAATGGCCTTGGTGATTTGTTAGTATTAAAGAGATTATCTCACTGAGTGCACGGCATAACGCACGCTCGCACAGATGTGCGTCGGGCGCTGGTGAAGTTGTGTGCGTTTGCGCATCCGTGTGTGTGTCTATAGGTGTGTATATGTGTGCGATGTAGGAGAACACACAAGATCGCAGAGCGCAGCATCATGCACACAGTGAGCCGTCTGGCGCTTCTCACCCCGGCACTGTCTGCCTCTCACCTTTCTGACACTGACACTCCCTAATGCACACGTGTTGTGATGTTCTCCTCTGATGTGACTGTGTGCGCTGCTCCGTGTTTTAGTGAGGCTAACAATCCTGACAGCTGTGATTTCTGTATCGATTTCTGAATAATAAGATAATCATGTCATCGTTTTTGTTTTTTCTCTCCACACATCAACGCCGGCACATTTGATAATATAATGTGTCAAGTCACAGATTCATACTCCCGGTGGAATCATTCACACATCCTCTGAAGAAGAGATGTATTAAGCGCCGTTGGTGTGCTCTTTTAAAAAAAAAAAAAACATGCACACACCAGCAGTGGATGCACGTCTCCAGCTGACCAGACAGATCCAAGTACAACAAAAACAATAAAGCTTGAGACCACATGAAAAGTGAAGCCCAAAAACACACAGGGCGCATAGTGCGAGACGCCTACAGAGACCAGACGCATACATGCTTACCTCTCTTGTTGGGCACAGCAACTGAAAACACACAAAGTCCAAGTTGTCTCTGCATTGGTATTTATTCATTCATTCACAGATTGTGGCTCAGCTGGATCTCAGAAACTAACGTCATCACATTTCACTTGATTACGCCGCTTTCCTATCAGTCTGAGGGGTCCAGGCTGCTCCAGGATCAGTCTATCTCTGCCTGGGAGAGATGATCAAAACACTGACGTGTGCCTTCAGTCAGACGCTGAGGCAGCTGCTTTAAACATCTCCACTGGAGCCGTTATGGTCGCTAAACGGCTGTTGATCAACGGTACTTGTGTATGGCTTCCCATCTGAAACCCTTCCTTTGCCACAAAGCGGGCGGCCATTGTTTGACTCGCATGAATTTTGAAACGTTAAAGATTTTAAAAAATGTAAATGATTCTTTGCAGACAGGCTTAAATGTGCAATCTGCCACGTGGATGGTGT
Source organism: Pseudoliparis swirei (assembly GCF_029220125.1). NCBI lineage: Eukaryota > Metazoa > Chordata > Actinopteri > Perciformes > Liparidae > Pseudoliparis > Pseudoliparis swirei. The sequence continues at coordinate 17,809,909 of NC_079403.1, forward strand.
TGGGTTGAAGTGGATTTTATGGACACTTGCACATGAGTCTTATGTCTGAAAATAATGCATATAGAAAGATGATTTACATAGGGGATATTATGAGGAATATTCTGAAGAATGTATTATAAAGCATAGACAAGTATGGTCACTGCATTATATTTTTAACTGTAAAGTTGATTGTATGATGTCTTATTGTTATCATAACTAAAGGGTGTTGATTGTATGAATGAGATGTACGTTTCTCTTGAGAGGTCGTGGCTAAGAGATCCCTGTTAAAGCTCTTATTTTGAAGGGTCTGAACTGGAAGTAGAACTCCGCCGAACTGGTGAACAGCTGCTATCACTGGAGGCGCGTAGCTCAAGGCGTTTATCAATTCAAGAACACCGAGAACAGACTTGTGTTCTTTTGGAGTTGGACTTGGGAGTTTAGTCTTGAGAGTCCAGATTTCAAAGGACGGGAGGACCGGAGGACCAGAGGACGGTCTTTCTGCGATTGGAACAGCAGCTGACTTGATGACGTCACCACATCAGCTGTTCTTGCTCATGAGTTTACTCCAATTATTCACTGTAAATTATTGTTTACAGTCAAACAAAATATGACATCCCTGCTCTTTCCCTTATCCTTTAAATATAATTATTTTATTTTGAATTGTGTGTGTGGATATATATATATATATATCCACACACACACACACACACACATATATATATATATCTCCACATATATCCATATATATTTGTGAGACGTGAGATAGGTCCTTTACAGGTTTGCGACATAGCAAACTTCCTAAGGACTTTCAGGAGGACTATGGCCTCGTGATTCGTGAACACGTCAGGAGTGGTGAGCGTGGCTGGGCCTTAAGGCAACCAGAAACGTTATGCTTGTTAATGTTAAAATAAATACTCAAAAGATGCACCCCTGGCTTTGAGACTTGTTCTGCAAACACCGAGCTCCCTCAGACTCTTTATGAACCTTTTCAATGCGACCCTGCTCTTTGAATGACTTGGTTGTTGAAGACCAACGGCAGCTGATAACTCACACACAGCCAACATGAATGTTCAAAAGGGCCCTGAGGGAGATAAGGGGAAGAGAGGGGATGTAAAGGGGCGAGGCAATGGAATAAAAAAATATCTTTGATGGAAATGAGTGTGTCGAATGCATTTTATAGAGATGCCCACATGACTGTCGACTCCATGATCTGCAGTTGAAAACTGTGTGAAATGATATCCATCACTTATTTTTTGAGTGGACGCACACAGCCATCAGAGGGGTACCTAAGAATTGAATCAACTAAAAGTAAAAGCCATTCTTTCCAACTCTGTGGATGACACGACTCAAAAGAATCCTTCCCGTTGCCCCACACTGCACTGGCCTCTTTAAAAAGGTCTTGTGTGTGCCGGATGCAAAGAAAGAGTCAGACACATTTAACACGCGAGTTTTCGACGCGCCACTCGCCAACAGTCCCTTCACATGTTTTTTTCCGGCCCTGCACTTCAGAGTGGAGGTTTCAAAAGAAGCTCCCGGTGCTCACCGTCAGTCTGGGACTTGCTGAGGAAGAGGGTGCTGGCCCGGGGATGATCAGAGGGATTGTACTCCATAGGCAGATCTGAAGAAAAAAGGGGGAAATAAAACATTCCTATTTAAAGCATTCACATTTGATTTAAAGAGTTTGATTCCAAAGTGATTTGTATACCATTAAAAAGATAAGTGTATGGCACACAACTAATTTCCCTCTGAGTCTGCACGTTTGTTTAGTAACTGAGCATTCTCAAGATGTCTTCTGACAAAATCACATTCAACAGGATCATCGGTATGCTAGGAATCTCAAGCCATGAACATGAGGCCGTGGTGTGTGTTACCAAAAGAAAAAGAGAGAGAGCCCAGTGTGGATGTTCAATGTGTGGGATTGGCTTCAGGGGTTAACCACTTCTTTTGGAACGACCCAAACTGAATGAAAAACAATCTGAAGGCCAACAGTTTACCGTTTGAAAGGCGGTTTGTGAATCGATGTGCTAAAGCACAGCAGAGAGGTATGGATTCGCTTCAGATGGGCGTCGGTACACAACACGTACCACCGAGGAACGGACACCAGATCAGACAGGACCTGCCAATGGGCAATGAATCACGAGAGAAAGATCTCGGAGCTGCTGAACTGTGACAGCAGGTCTGTACCACATCTGTCCTCAGAGTCTTTTCTGACATACAAGTGGAAGAGAATAGATTTGAACTGATGTCCAATTAACGGCGTTAAACATGAAAACACATGCAAGTACGATAGGATAACCACATTTCAGACTGAAATTCTGTATTAAATTGCATTTATTATTAATTTAAGCAGACATTTTTTATTTAAAAACTCAGAGATACAAGATTACATTTTCAGATTAAAAATTACTAAATGCCATAGACGAGTTCATGGTTTTCTCCATGTCTCAAGTCTTGTAAAAGAATACATTTGTGGGAGTGTAACGGAGAACCCTGGTTGTTTGAACAGCTGATTGGTTCTAGATCTCCACAGTTGCTTGAATTTTTTATGATGAAGAGATTTAATATCCTGCTGTTGACATAAGGTTGTGATCATTATAATATACCGGTCAAGGTTAATCATTATCGACGACTGTAATACTAACTCTGTAATAACATTAGCGAGGAAACTGAAATAAACGACACACACACACACACAATTGTGTGAGTCGGTGACCCCATCGGCGGCTTCCTGGTTTCTTGGATGATGTCAGTGAGACAGGAAGTGTAAGGAGGAAGGGACCAACACCCAGACAGACCAATTGAGAGAAAGAGAAAACAGATGCCAAGAGAAGCGACGGGATGGAAGAAGAGTGATGTGCTGTTAATGAGGGTTGAAAAAGGACAAGAGAGCGTGAAAATGAAGTGATTGGAGAGATGATAAAGGGTAATAGAGAGATGAGAGGGGAAGAGCCGAGATGGGTACATGAAAATGGAAAAGAGAGAGAGGGATGAGAGCGGAGAAAAAGAAGAAAAGGTCAACCAGCTTCAGTATAAAACCTCGTGGAAATGAACGTGAAAACTAGTTTGGATCTAGGATTAAAACACACCACAGAGCATAGCTCAGATCACACCGCAGGTTTCACATGCAACCAAACGCTATTGTTGTAAGGTTCTGTTCTATGTATCCTCTGTTTCCTTGATCGTTTCATTGCCTGCACCTGCCCTCAGCCTCTCCTGTCTCGTTATGTCTCATGTCGTACACCTGTTTCCATGTCGTACACCTGTTTTCCCCCCTATATCCTCCTATATATTGTGCCACTCTTTCCCTTGTCTGTTGCTGGATTGTTGTCTTTTTCCCGTCGTCCTGTCTTTCGTACCTGATCCTGCCTGCGCCTTTTGGACCTTGTGTTTTTTGTTACCCTTTTGGCTTCAGTAAAGTGTTTTTTGTTCATCTACATTGAGTCCTCTCGATTCCTCTGCGTTTGAGCTCCTGCACCTCGCTACCTGTGGCGTTGGCCCTGACAATTGTGTCCAAACTACTTTGAACTACTGTCTGTTTTGTGTTTGAGAACCACTTGAGGAGCCTCAAAGGACACACACACACACACACACACGATGAAGGAAGACGTGACCCACTGTGCTGACTAAAGTGTGTGTGGGAAGAAGCAAAGAGCCATGAAGGAGAGCTGAAGGTGGATTAATGATGCACTCTTCCAGTGTGCACACTCGCATGTTAATCTATTACAAATAACTTCAACACAGATGTTTGTTTTGGCGAGATAAAAAATACGTTTATACCTTCACAAAAATAATTTAGAGAGTAAAACTGTTGTTTCGTTTGTAATCTACCGGTGATGTCACATTTGTAACACAGGAAGCTGCCTGTGGGGGAGAAACAGGGGAGTGTCCTTCTGCTTTGCTGTCGCTGTGTCAGTGACCTTTGCTGTGGTTCCACCCTGCCCAGTGTTCTCCAAACTGGGGGAGACGAAAGCACCCAACTTCCTGCGTTTCAGGAAGCGGAGGGGAAATTAAGTCGGGGGTGAAGGTTGCACATTGTTCTCAACAAAGAGTGGAGGGAATGGGTCAATGAGTGGACTTAAGCCACATGTGTTAGCACTATTTATGCAGAAAACCCACAAGCACGCCGAAGTAAAGATGGAAGCTGGAACCGAAAGAAGACAGCCACTGAAGTAGCCCCTCTTCCCAGAGCTCTCCTCTGATCCATTCCAATTAGCAGTGAGGAATAATGCTCCACTGTGTTTCTTTTAGATTAGATTATCATTCATTAGTCCCACAGTGGGGAAATTGCCGGATCACAGCAGCGGGTGCACATTAGAGCATTAGTAAAAGATAAACAAATAAAATACAAAATAATATTAAATATACAGAGGAATACAAAATATATATACAAGATAGTGATTAAAGTGTATTGTCAGAAGGTTAAAGTGTCCAGGATGAAAGTATTGAGTGTGTTTTAGTGGTCTACTAGTGGTCTACTGCAGTTTGTTGTGCAGCAGCTGAAGGAAGGACTTGTGGTTCCTCTCCCTCAGACACCGGGGATGAATCAGCCGGTGGCTGAATGAGCGCGAGTGTCCTGCATGGGGTGGGAGGTGTGGTTCATCAGGGACGAGAGCTCTGCCATCATCAGTGTTGTTAGCTAGGCTTTCTTTGTCAACCTTTTTAAAAGGCAAATTATTCAACGTGGTTTCGGTGGATTCCCATCGCGCCATCTCTCTTCAAAACAGCATCAGCCTTTGTTTTGAGCGACGGGCACATACTGGAGTGTGTGAACACACTTGAGCTTGCACAGTCGGGCGTGAAGTATAACGTCCGCTGCAGGCTGTGGTTGTCATGGTTGCAAATCGAGTGCGGCCGCTTTAGGTATTTCTTTAATGATCTATGCATCGATGTGAAGACGTACTTTAATTTTTAGAACACCATCTAGTCATTTTATCAATAAACAGTGTCTTGGTTGATTTTTCCAAAATCTTATTATAATACAAGTAGGGCTGCAACAACGAATCGATAAAATCGATTATTAAAATATTTGGCAACGAATTTCATTATCGATTCGTTGTGTGGCGCGATTATTACGGCCCTCAATAAGTCGCAGAGTATTAAAAAAAGTTGAGTTGAGCGCAGAGCGGCGCAAGAGAAACCAGAGCGGAGCGGAGGGAGAGGACAGAACGCTGCGTTGTGAGAGCCAATCAGCGCTGAGCTGCTCCGCTGTTGATGAATCTAATTGGCTGCTGCTGCTCTCGTGGCGCTGGATGCGGAAGTCATTTACGTAGTCGGAGTGACATTCACGGAGCTGTGAGCGCCTCCGGGTGACGTTATGAACCCCCGACACCAGGGCGCTACGACGTGTGTGGCATTTCCACAAGAAGTATAACGTAGAAAAAGTGGTTATTTATTCCGTGGCGGAAAATATTTTTCCATGGAGAAAGGCAACGGCGATAAGCCCCGCCCCCTCACCGTATGAGGCGTTTAACCCATAAATAGCCAACTCAGGAGAGTAAAGCGCTGTCAGTCTGATTGTGACGGGTTCATACACATTCTGACCAATGAACAGGGTTCATACACATGCTGACCAGTGAACACCACTGTAAAGAATCTTGGCGTTATCTTTGATCGGGACTTGTCCTTTAACTCCCACGTAAAGCAAATCTCAAGGACTGCATTCTTTCATCTACGTAATATTTCAAAAATCAGGCACATCTTGTCTCAAAAAGATGCAGAAAAATTGGTTCACGCGTTCGTTACTTCGAGACTGGATTACTGCAACTCCTTATTATCAGGCTGCTCTAATAAATCTCTTAGGTCCCTCCAGTTGATCCAGAATGCTGCAGCTCATGTTCTCACTAAAACTAAGAAAAGAGATCACATCACTCCTGCACTAGCTGCTCTGCACTGGCTCCCAGTAAAATCAAGAATCACTTTTAAAATTCTTCTCTTAACCTACAAAGCCTTGATTGGTGATGCTCCATCATATCTTAAGGAGCTTGTAGTACCATATTGCCCCACTAGAGTGCTACGCTCACTAAATGCGGGACTACTTGTAGTTCCTAGAGTCTTAAAAAGTAGAATGGGAGCCAGAGCCTTTAGTTATCAAGCTCCTCTTTTATGGAACCAGCTTCCAATTTCAGTCCGGGAGGCAGACACAGTCACCTCGTTTAAGAGTAGACTTAAGACCTTCCTCTTTGACAGAGCTTATAGTTAGGGCTGAATCAGGTTTACAAATTAAATACATTAAATAACCTGTAATATGTAAGGCTTTGTCCATACTTACAATTCATAATTAAAAGGGGTTACTTACATTTATATATTTGGTAATTTTCCATTAATGATGGTGCAATTTTATCAGTGCGAGTATAAAAATAATTGTGTTTTTATGATGTATAGGCAATGTTGCTCAAATTGTTGCACAACACTACCAGTAATAAAAAATAAAAAATCTTTCTTCGGTCAAGACTAGCCAGCCCAACTGCTTACGAGCTTTCAACTACATCATTGTTGTCTCTCCTCTTGGAGAACATTTATATTGGAAATTAATTAAAATACAAGATTTAGTAAGTTGGTTGAAATAATTCAATTCAATTCAGTTTATTTGTATAGCCCAATTTCACAAATTACGAATTTTAAATGTGTCCTCCTCTGGAGCATTATATTTAGCTGCCACACTTGCGTCACAGAAATCTTTCCAATCCAGGTTGGGTAGATCCGAGTTGCCACCGGTGCTGTAACCCCCCGTTAGTTCTGTGTCTGTTGATGCTTCACCTGCCCTCAGCCACTCCTCTGTCTCTCTGATTGTCCATGCCCTACTCCTGTGGTTTCCCCCCTTTTACATACTGCCATTCTTTCCCGTGTCCCCTGCCAGATTGTTGTCGTTCATTCCTCTTGTTTAGTCCCGTCGTTAAATCCTGTTGTTGGTTCCTGTAAATTACCTGTGTCACTTTGCCTTTCTTCCTGTTTGACCTTTTTCTCAGTAAAAGAAGCAGTTTGTTTCACCTTACATGGACTCCTGCCTGTTGCCTTTGTGCTTGAGCCTTTGCCACAAAAAAACACCCGTGACAGGTGCCTCATTTTGAATTCGGAAAGCCCTGTGACGTGCACCTCGACCAGCCACACCCGCCGACAAGAACGAGAGAAACGCGATGCCCCTTTGTATCGCCTTGGTTACATTGTGAACAGGATTATTTGTTAGCAGGGCTCCAGACTGCGACCAAATGGTCGCATTTTGCGCCTAAAATTAGACACAGTGCGAGTAAATTTTTCATCAGTCAACATGGCCCTTCACTACATCCTCCAGCATCTGGACTCCCGAGGAACCTACGCCAGGATCCTGTTTGTGGACTTCAGCTCTGCCTTCAATTCCATCATCCCGTCCCTGCTGCAGGACAAGCTCTCCCAGCTGCACGTGCCCGACTCCACCTGCAGGTGGATCACAGACTTCCTGACCGACAGGAAGCAGCACGTGAGGCTGGGGAAACACGTCTCAGGCTCCCGGACCACCAGCACGGGTTCCCCCCAAGGCTGTGTTCTCTCCTCTGCTGTTCTCCCTGTACACCAACAGCTGCACCTCCAGTCACCAGTCCGTCAAGCTCCTAAAGTTCGCGGATGACACCACCCTCATTGGACTCATCTCTGGCGGGGACGAGACTGCCTACAGGTGGGAGACTGACCACCTGGTGACCTGGTGCAGCCAGAACAACCTGGAGCTCAACGCTCTGAAGACAGTGGAGATGGTTGTGGATTTCAGGAGGAATGCAGCCCCACCCGCCCTCTCATCCTGTGTGACTCCGTCGACGCTGTGGAGTCCTACCGCTTCCTGGGCTCCATCATCTCCCAGGACCTCAAGTGGGAGCTGAACATCGGCTCCATCTCCAAGAAGGCCCAGCAGAGGATGTTCTTCCTGAGGCAGCTGAGGAAATTCAACCTGCCAGCGAAGATGATGGTACAGTTCTACACGGCCATCGTTGAGTCCATCATCTGCTCCTCCATCACCGTCTGGCACCCTGCAGCCACAGCCAAAGACAAGCGCAGGCTGCAGAGCATCATCCGCTCGGCCGAGAGGGTTATCGGCTGCAATCTGCCCTCCGTCCAGGTCCTGTTCACTTCCAGGTCACTGAAGCGGGCCAGAAAGATTGCCTCCGACCCCTCCCACCCTGGACACTCCCTGTTCGAGTCCCTCCCCTCGGGGAGGAGGCTGTGGTCCATCATGACCACGACCTCCCGCCACACCAATAGCTTTTTCCCACGGCGGTCGGGCTCATCAATGGACCCGGGACTGACTGACTGTCACCCCCAGGACTACCACCTCTTCTTCCACCTTCCTCTCTCCTCCTTCTTCCCGCTCCTTCCTCTTCCTCCTCCTCCCTCTTCCTCCCACTCCTCCTCCCTCCTTGCGTTGATTGTTGTTTGTCATGTCCAAATGTTGCACCTTCCACCAAAAAAAATTCCTCGTTTGTTTGTGAAAACATTCATTCTTTGGCAATAAACCTGTTTCTGATTCTGATTCTGATTCTGATCAACTCGCGCATGCGCGACCAGTAAATTAGCAGATTTCTTTTTTTTGTTGCTGACAAACTTGTTCTACACTTCAGCCCACTATAGTTAGCGGTAATGCCTGAATGACTGGTTTGCTAACCGACATTAACTCCAGAAGAAGAAGAAAGGACGAAACCAAGCAGAAGGCTGGCAAGCTAATGTGTGAAAAGAGGCGCACGCAGCGGAGACACAACGAGGCGAGGGCCGCAGAGTGAGAGGTCCACGAGGATCCTCACCACCGAAGCGGCGTCCCGTCCCCCGAGTTGAATCTTTGGGTCAACTCAGCCGACTCTCACATGTCTGCCCCTATACACTGTCGCTCACGGTAAACGCATTCGATCGGGAGCGCGAGGATTTTGATAAAGTTAGCGGAAGGATCTAAGTGACAACATCCGGTTTTGCAAAGTTAGCGGAAAGAACCACGTGAAACAACATCCGTTTATCAAAATAAGATGTCGACAAATCATACACGAACATATAAAAGTAAACAATGAACTGATGTATCTTTATAGATCATTTCTGAGATTTAGCTTAAATTATGCTAACATTAAAACATTTTTACTGGACCAAAGAAGACTTTATAAAAATTAGTCAGACTTTTGTATGTTAAGAAAAGTCCTGTAAATAGATTTCCCCAAGAGTTCCAGGAAATGAATGATGCAGATGTGTTCCATACATATCTGAAATCCCCTACAGTAGCAATCAAACAATTGTAATGTATCAATTAGGACATTTTCAAAGTAAAAGTCCTAAATGTTTAAAGAAATCTGTAATTTCTTTAATGTTTGAGTTGCTTTATATATGTATTTCCTCATAGTCCTAGGCAATAATGCTACACAATAAATAGAATGCTTCAATCGACTCGGTGATCGGTATTATCGGTGATCGGCAGATACTGATTTCGGTGATCGGCACCAAAACCTGATCGGTGCATCTCTAATCATAACATCATCAAACCCTAGATGGTATTGAAAGAGAACGTGCTGCATAGTAATATTTATTTTGATTCCGTTTCCTAAAAGAAACTGCTTTCTATGAATGCATTCAATCAATGGGTGGGGGTGGTGAGAGTGTGCTCACCGTGTGCGCGCATCACGGCAGAACTTCGATGTCGGTGCGCATCGCTCTGTCACGAGCCGAGAATTGTTGACGGGGAACCACTGGAGTTGATAAGCGTGTCTTCTTGTCTGATCAATACACAACTGTGAGGTGCGTGAATGGACAGAGCGGCCAGCTGCTGATCACTCACTCAATAGCTCGACCTGCATGAATAGATTTGTGCGGCAGCCAAAAACATTTTTGGGAGCACCAAGACCCATTTTGACCCAGGAAAACCCTGTGTGCGCCCCTAAATTTTCTGCTTGCGCCCCTAAAATTTTAAGTTAGGGGCCACTGTGCTCCTAGTAAAAAAAGTTAGTCTGGAGCCCTGGTTAGTGTGGTTAGCTGCTGGCCCTCTGCCTGCCTGCCTGTCATGAGGGTGGCTTTGGGTCACAACATCAGCCATGAAGGCCCGTTGCTGTGTTTTCAGCTGCTTTGCTGAGGTGCCAGCCTGAGGGGATCCAGATGACCCAGCCCGGCGGTCAGCAGCCTGCTATCAAACCATTCGCCCACACAGCCAAGAAAAGCAGCGCGCCGCGCATCTTGTGATGGAGGCTTTGAGAAGATGTTGCTTCTTTTACTGAATTACTTTTCTTATTGTGTCATTCAATTCAATTCAATTCAGTTTATTTGTATAGCCCAATTTCACAAATTACAAATTTGTCTCGGAGTGCTTTACAATCTGTACACATAGACATCCCTGCCCCAAAACCTCACATCGGACCAGGAAAAACTCCCAAATAACCCTTCAGGGGGAAAAAAAGGGAAGAAACCTGGAGGAGAGCAACAGAGGAGGATCCCTCTCCAGGATGGACAGATGCAATAGATGTAATGTGTACAGAAGGACAGATTTAGAGTTAAAATACATTCAATGAATATGACAGAGTGTATGAATAGTTCATAGTAGGCATATTCCACGATGGAGACCTCCACGATCCATCAGGCAGATGGCGGTGGGGAGGAGGAGGGCGGAGTCTCAACAGGACAGTGGCGTAGTCATGAGCAGGAATTCCACGACCCAGACGATCCATCAGGCAGATAGGATCTATGCCGTCTCATAGGGTCCGATGACCCCATGAGACGTAAAGTCAAAAGGACTTCCGGGAGAAAGCAGAGTTAGTAACGTGTGATTGAGAGATGAAAATTCATCCTTAAGGAGAGAAAAAGAGGAGATAGGTACTCAGTGCATCCTAAACGTCCCCGGCAGCTATAAGCCTATAGCAGCATATCAAGGGGCTGGACCAGGGCAAACCTGATTCAGCCCTAACTATAAACTCTGTCAAAGAGGAAGGTCTTAAGTCTACTCTTAAACGAGGTGACTGTGTCTGCCTCCCGGACTGAAATTGGAAGCTGGTTCCATAAAAGAGGAGCTTGATAACTAAAGGCTCTGGCTCCCATTCTACTTTTTAAGACTCTAGGAACTACAAGTAGTCCCGCATTTAGTGAGCGTAGCTCTCTAGTGGGGCAATATGGTACGACAAGCTCCTTAAGATATGATGGAGCATCACCAATCAAGGCTTTGTAGGTTAAGAGAAGAATTTTAAAAGTGATTCTTGATTTTACTGGGAGCCAGTGCAGAGCAGCTAGTGCAGGAGTGATGTGATCTCTTTTCTTAGTTTTAGTGAGAACACGAGCTGCAGCATTCTGGATCAATTGGAGGGACCTAAGAGATTTATTAGAGCAGCCTGATAATAAGGAGTTGCAGTAATCCAGTCTCGAAGTAACGAACGCGTGAACCAATTTTTCTGCATCTTTTTGAGACAAGATGTGCCTGATTTTTGAAATATTACGTAGATGAAAGAATGCAGTCCTTGAGATTTGCTTTACGTGGGAGTTAAAGGACAAGTCCCGATCAAAGATAACGCCAAGATTCTTTACAGTGGTGTTGGATGCCAGGGCAATGCCGTCTACAGAATCCACATCACCAGATAATTGATCTCTGAGGTGCTCAGGGCCGATTAAAATTACTTCGGTTTTGTCTGAGTTTAACATCAAGAAGTTGCAGGTCATCCATGTTTTTATGTCTTTAAGACATGCTTGAATTTTACAGAGTTGGTTGCTCTCCTCTGGTTTTATCGATAAATATAGTTGAGTGTCATCTGCATAACAATGAAAGTTTATGGAGTGTTTCCTGATAATATTGCCCAAAGGAAGCATGTATAAGGTAAATAAAATTGGTCCAAGCACAGAACCTTGTGGAACTCCGTGATTAACGTTGGTGGTTATCGGCGTCATCGTTTACAAATACAAACTGAGATCGATCTGATAAATAGGATTTAAACCAAATTAGTGCCGTGCCTGAAATGCCAATCGACTGCTCCAGTCTCTGTAACAGGATGTCATGGTCAATGGTGTCGAATGCAGCACTAAGGTCTAACAAGACCAGGACAGAGAGGAGTCCTTTATCTGCTGCCATTAAGAGGTCATTTGTAATTTTCACCAGTGCCGTCTCGGTGCTGTGGTGTTTTCTAAATCCTGATTGAAATTTCTCAAATAAACTATTATGATGTAGAAAGTCGCACAACTGATTTGCGACCACTTTCTCAAGGATCTTGGAGAGGAAGGGAGGTTAGAGATCGGTCTGTAGTTAGCCAATACCTCTGGATCCAGAGTGGGCTTCTTCAGGAGAGGTTTAATAACAGCCACCTTGAAGGAGTGTGGTACGTGGCCTGTTAGCAGAGACACATTGATAATATCTAATAGAGAGCCGCCAATTAAAGGCAAAACGTCTTTAAGCAGCCTCGTCGGGATGGGGTCCAAGAGACAGGTAGACGTGTTCAAGTAGAAACCGTTGAAAATAATTGGTCACGGTTGATAGGAGAAAATCCCTCCAAATATACACCAGGGCATACAGCGGTTTCCAAGGCCATTCCACTTGAGGACAGATTGGCACTGGTTATGGGCAAGAGATTATTAATCTTGTCCCTAATAGTTAAAATCTTTTCATTAAAGAAGTTCATAAAGTCATTACCACTAAGGTTTATAGGAATGCTCGGCTCCACAGAGCTGTGACTCTCTGTCAGCCTGGCTACAGTGCTGAAGAGAAACCTGGGGTTGTTTTATTTTTCTATTATGGATGAGTAATAGGCTGCTCTGGCATTACGGAGGGCCTTCTTATATGTTTTAAGACTATCTCGCCAAACTAAGCGGGATTCTTGGAGATTAGTTGAACGCCATATGCGTTCAAGCTTTCGTGACGTTTGCTTCAGTTTGCGGGTCTGAGGGTTATACCAGGGAGCAAAGCTCCTCTTCCTCACTGTCTTCTTCTTCAGAGGGGCTATCGAGTCCAGTGTCATTCTCAGAGAGCCTATGGCACTGTCAACAAGATGATCAATCTGGGACGGACTAAAGTTAGACCAGGAGTCCTCTGTTATATTGAGACGTGGTATCGAATCAAATACAGAAGGAATCGCTTCTTTAAATTTAGCTACAGCACTATCAGTTAGACATCTAGTGTAGAAACTTTTGACTAACGGAGTACACTCCGGTAGTATAAATTCAAAAGTTATGAGGTTGTGGTCTGACAGAAGAGGATTCTGTGGGAAGACGTTCAAATGCTCAATGTCAACGCCATAAGTAAGAACAAGATCAAGCGTGTGGCCAAAGCTGTGAGTGGGTTGCTGTACTCTCTGACAGAAGCCAATCGAGTCCAACAAGGAGATGAATGCAGCACTAAGGCAATCATTATCAACATCCACATGGATATTAAAATCTCCAACAATAATAACTTTATCGGTTTTAAGAACCAAACTTGATATAAATTCTGAGAATTCAGATATATACTTTCTTTGACTTCTCCAGTGCATTTAACACCATCCAGCCACTGCTGCTGAGTGAGAAGCTGCGGGTGGCCGGTGTGGACGCGTCCACCATCTCCTGGATCACTGACTACCTCACAGGCAGACCACAGTTTGTCAGAATGGGCCGTGTGCTGTCTGGAACGGTGGTCAGTGATGTTGGAGCCCCACAGGGAACTGTTCTGTCTCCCTTCCTCTTCACCCTGTACACCAGTGACTTCCAGTACAACACGGAGTCATGCCATCTGCAGAAGTACTCTGATGATTCTGCAGTGGTCGGGTGTATTAGGGATGGACGGGAGGAGGAGTACAGGGCAGTGGTGAGTGACTTTGTAAAGTGGGCGATGAGAACCACCTGCGGCTGAACGTGGCCAAGACCAGAGAGATGGTGGTGGACTTCAGGAGGAAGGCGACAGCTCCTACACCTCTGAGTGTCCTGGGAGTGGACGTGGACATGGTGGAGGAGTACAAGTACCTGGGCGTCTCCATCGACAGCCGACTGAACTGGAAGGCCAACATCAACGCTGTGTACAAGAAGGGGATGAGTCGCTCTTTTCCTGAGAAAGCTTCGATCCTTCAACGTGTGCAGCAAGATGCTGGAGTTATTCTACCAGTCGGTTGTCGCCAGTGTGCTGCACTTTGCCATTGTCTGCTGGGGCAGCAGCATCGAGCCGGTGACACCAGCCGTCTTAACAAACTGGTTAGGAAGGCTGGCTCCATCATCGGCTGCCAGCTGGAGCACCTGGAACAGGTGGTGGAGAGGAGGTCGTTGAAGAAACTGGTGTCCATATTGGACAACCCGGACCACCCTCTCCACCACCTCCTACAGGGACAGAGGAGTACTTTCTCCAGACGTCTCCTCACGCTCCGCTGCCACAAGGAGAGATACAGGAGAACATTCCTGCCGACGGCTATGAGGCTCTACAACAGTTCACCTCTTGCCAGATCACCCTAACCCTTCTTATATTTTGTGTTTTGTTTTTTTATTCTTGTGTTGCTGCTACTGACTCGACAAATTTCCCCTTGGGGATTAATAAAGTATATATCTATCTATCTATCTATCTATATAAACTCTGAATATGGACCTGGTGGCCGGTACAGAATCACAAATCGAATTGGCTGTAGTGTTTTCCAGGTTGGATGTGAAAGACTAAGAACAAGGCTTTCAAATGAGGTGTAGTGTAATTTTGGTTGAGGATTAATTAATAGGCTCGATTCAAAGATGGCTGCTACTCCACCTCCTCGACCGGTGCCTCGAGGAATGTGAGTATTAATATGACTTGGAGGAGTCGATTCATTCAGGCAGACATATTCTTCATGGCTCAGCCAGGTTTCAGTTAGGCAACATAAATCAATGTGATTATCTGATATTAAATCATTCAGTAACACAGCTTTAGATGACAGAGATCGAATATTTAGGAGACCACATTTAATAGACCTATTTTGTTGCACTGCTGAAATAATTGTGTTAACTTGTATAAGGTTATTGTGTACGACTCCTCTTCTGCTTACTTTTGATTTATTTAATTGAAGTGGCCGTGGGACAGACACAGTCTCTACTCTAAAGTCAAGGGTGGGTAACTGCTCGAATGGAAGAGCAGAGAAGGGTGTTAAACTACAACTCTGCTCCCGGTTCCTGATCTGAACCCTGGGTTGTCATAGATTAAGTCCGTGATCAACTTGGTCATATTCGCAGAAATGAGACGCGCTCCGTCCAACGTGGGATGAATGACGTCTCTCCTCATCAGATCAGGTTTTCCCAGAAAGTCTTCCAGTTGTCTCGTAGCCCACATTATTCGCTGGGCACCACCTCGACAGCCAGCGGTTGAAAGACGACATTCGGCTATACAATTCGTCTGTCTGCAAATTTGGGAGAGGGCCAGAGAAAATTACGGTGTCCGACAACGTCTTGGCATAAAGCACACACCGATTCCACATTAATTTTAGTGAGTTCCGAGCGGCGGGCTCGGCGTCATTACCACCGCGTGTATTACAATCTGACTGTATCTCCGCTTATCCTTAGCCAGCAGCTTCAAACAAGACTCCACGTCGCCCGCTCTGGCCCCGGGTGGCACACGACTCTGGTCCGTGGCCGCTATTTTCACGTTCCTGACTATAGAGCTCCCGATAACCAGGGTGTGTTCCTCAGCGGGTGTGTCGCTGAGCAGGAAAACTGGTTCGAAACGTGAAGTGGTTGGTGCACAGCGGGCTTCTGTGTAGACTTACGACTCCTGCGAACAGTTACCCAACCATCCGGCTGCACGGTTACCGCGGGCACAGCTAACAGCTGACTGTAGCTCCGCCCGACTACGGGTGAGGGCGGGCTAACTAGCATAGCTGTCTGAGCTTCGATAGCGCGGAGCCGTGCATCTAACCCACTTAGACCTGCCTCCAACCTAGCAAATAAACTACACTTGTTGCATGTATCGTTATCATTAAGGGAGGCAGGGGGATAACTATACATGAGACACACTGAGCAAGAGGGAGCGGGAGGGAGAGAAGAAGAAGTCATGCTCGCTGTTGAGCTGGCAACCAAAGCTTACCGGAAGAGTGAGATGATGCGTTCAGGAGCAGCTGGGAAAATCAGACTTCATTGTAATCTAAGGAAAGTTAAGTCAAGCTGTCCTTCGAAAAGCAGCATAACAACTAGAATGGGCACTCGGTAGAGCGCATACCTTCGCATATCACAAGATTGGGCATTGAATTATGAACATGTTGGCATTAGTTGCATGCCAATTGGATAGAAATTGACCGTGTTATGGTAAAAAGAAGATGTTGACCTTTTCATGACCTTGACCTTTGACCCGATCGATCCCCAAAATCTAAACAAATGGTCCCCGGATAATAACCAATCATCCCACCAAATTTCATGCGATTTGGTTTAATACTTTTTGAGTTATGCGATGAACACGCATACAAATAAATATAAATAAATACACGGCGATCAAAACATTACCTTCCGCATTTTCAATGCGAAGGTAATAACAACGTATCACAAAAGCAGGTTGCATCGAGGACCACTGTTGTTATTGTGCAGATGTACTGTTCAACAATTTAAGCTCTCCTCCATTCGCTAACTGTATCGCTTTATGTCTCGGTCACACCTCGGATCTCGCCCCTCTTCTGGTGTAAAATAGCTTCTCGATTAAAGTTTCGAGCAGCAAAGCACAGTTTTCATCCAGTACTTCTGTCAGCTCCAACCGTATGACTGCTGCGCCACCTGATACTGGGAGTTGGCCCTAATAGCACTGGTGTGTGTGTGTGTGTGTGTGTGTGTTGTAATGTGAGAATGAAGGGCAGTAATGCATCAAGAGGACAGGAAGCATGGGCGCATTGTGACTAAGTCAGGTACAGGCTGGCACCGTGAGGCAGAGAGCAGATCTTCACCCTGTGGCACCAACGCACTCAAAGCATCGGCTGCGCGCCTTTCCGAAGCGCACCGATTGATTTCAATGGCCGACCGCACACCAAAAAGCCTTTTGAGTTTGTCACAGACGCCTCTCCTCTGCCCTCGGGTCGATTTTTGGGAGCGTCAAATGAGGCCCGAGCTGTTTTTTCTGCAAGGAATAAAAAATCAAAGCGATTTGTTTACCTCATAGGAGGATCGTTTATCAAATGAATAAATAATGAAGCAATTCTAGTATTTTTTAAGTCCTAAAAACTCAGTGATATGTACAGTATTCCATGAAAAGGATCACATGACGCCAATTTGCCATGAGATAAACCTTCATTAATATCATATAAATAATTCAAGAGGTAAGTGTTAAGGGTTGTCTGCATTACACACCAATGTCGCCTGGATATTTAAGTTATCCTCACGTAACTATCATGAAATGTCAACACCATTGACATTTCATGAGCGCCAACTGCCGTGCGCCAATGAGGGGCGTCATTCATCGCCGCCGTCAGTGCGTTGTGGTCCTCTTTAAATGGTTCCCACCTCCGGATAACAAAACACTTGGCACCTCTGGGAAAGTTTGCTATCTGCGTTACGGCGTTCACCGATATACCACTTAACAACACAGCCGCTGGGTTTACATTTGAACAGAGGGAGATAAGAGGGAGCGGGCCAGAATTGAAGCTGCACTGATAAGATTCTTTTATGTGGCAAAACCACTTAATAGCAAGATCAGATCTGCTCACATTCCACAGGTTTTAATCAGGGACATTTCTTCTGCATGAAAAGATGAATCAAATAAACTACCACCTCAATCCCTGCCACTATACGCACATCGTTGGAGTCGTATGCTGAACTCTGAACGGACACAATTCCAGTTTCAGCAACTCAAAAGAGAGGCAGGGTTAGAGGTTAATAGAGAGACGGAAATGAATAGGATACCAAGTGATGGAAAGATGAATGCCTCCTTTTAGCTATCGCTCACAGACAGAGAGACAGCATCTACCAAACCCATTGGGTGGGAAAGAACCAAGCGTCTATCAAGGAAAAGCCAACAGGGACAAAGGGATGGAGGGGGAATGATTCTGGGAAATTTCACTTCAACTACACAGAAAACATATTCCTTTTCTGATGACTTTAGCATAATTCAATCACAGAATCACATCAAACAGAAATGAAAGGCGTTCTTGTTTCTCTGTATTTCCACATTCTCACAGAAATGTGAAGGAAACTGAGTGAAAAATGTCCATGCTACAGGAAAGGTCACACATTATTCATCATTATATTACAAATAATAATAAAAGAATATCTGTGCCCTCTCTCACTGTCCCATATATATATTATGAATACTAAACTAACATTCACTCCATGCACATACATAACAATACTTCTTGCAATTGACATATAGAGTAAACATTACCCTATGCTTCATAACACATTAACAACAATATCAATATTCTTCCTAATATTTCCTATTACAATATCTTTCTAGATGTATTAATTTAAAGCACAAGACCTCTCTGTACATGTGCAACATCAAAATAAACTATTACAACCAAACAATATATATATATATAAGCTTACATTGACTGTATTTCCATTTAAGGTCAAAGTACTATGTAGACACATGCCACTCCCCCCATCTGCCTACTCTGACAGCGAGGGACTTCCCAGACTCACAGGACCTTGTAAGGAGATACAATAAAGTACGGCCCTTACTTCTCTTTGTCAAGAGCACCACATTAAAGCATCCGACCAACACAAAAGTCCAACAATCCATCACAGGGACTTGTCACGGCGACTTTCCCTGGCAGCGCACCTGGCTATGTATACTGATGTGGAGCACCGCTTCTGATTACTCTTACATGTGACGGACGGCTGTAATTAGGTGACGGGAGAGTGAAACAGGGAAGAGGAGTATGGAGGAGGACGGGCTTTCCCAAAGAAAGAATACATAAAAAAACATAGTGAAATTCTGTAAACAGAGCATTTACAACAAGATACAAAGATTTGTTTTTTAGTTGAAACCTCTCTCAATACATGCCGGAACGCCATGTCGAAGGAGGGGGGCGGGGCTAAAGAAGACAGCGGAGAATGACGTTGCAAGGATATTATTGACGACGTTCACAAATTGTTATCGACATTTCATAAAATGAGGCCAGTAGTAGCTCGTATATTGGTTTTCCAGGCACTTAAGTCTAATGGTCTCGGTCAACATAATGGCACGGCAGCATCCGCCGTGACGCTCCCATCTGCCCCGCTGGCGCTCGATAAGTAACTTAAAACGTGGACTCTGACGATTTCTCTCCTCTCAATCGGCCTCCACTCGCTGGTCATGTACGCCTTTACTTTTGCCCAGAATAGAAGAAGAAGAAGAAGAACATTTCTTCAGCAGAAATGCAGGAATAGACACGGCGTGTTCGCGTGACTTGAGACGAGCGCGGCGGGCGAAGACACAAATGGAAACGGAGCCACAGACGGAGAACTTGGTGACAGAAACACCGTTTAATGAACAAGTGCTTTCCCTGGAACATTACCCCCCCTTTAACAAAGGTGCATGATCATGAAGGTGCGAGTCACACGTCTGCGTCGCTCTGATGAAATCTGACTTTTCGCTTGCATCTGTTGTTCATCTGGTGAGAACTCGGATCAGGGCGACATCCATAGATCGCTTATTCCATTAATCTGACGATTCTTTCGTTGATTAATCCTTTCACCTTTAAAGAAAAGTGACATCTTCCGATATCCTGTTTTGTCTGACCAACAGTACCAAATCCAAAGATATTGGGTTTGCCGTCATGTTTGACAAAGACGAGGATCATGTCCTCATGTCCGAGCAGCTGGACACAACAAATGTTCATCATTTAGGCTTAGAAACTATCAAAATAGTTGGCATTTAATTGTCTGTCGATCGCCAAATCCGTTAACTGAGTTAATGTTACAGCTCTAATTGTTTCATAACACACACACACACACCAATTAGGGGTTGGAGAGTCCACGGGGCAGGGAGAGGACTCATTTACTCTGCACCCAGGTGAGTCAGAAACCCACCATTGCTCTCTCACTCCCCTCCCATCCCTGCATCCTCTGCTCGCTGTAACTAGGCAACGCAGGCATGAAACGATTCAGATGGTGGAGGCGGGCCCATCAAAGGAAAAGGGCCTGCTTTCTTTGTCTCTGTCTCTGTCTCCCTCCCTCTGAGGTCAGGGACAGGAGGAGAAGAAGAAAACAAGCAAGCATTCCTCAGATATGTCGAGGAATGTAGGATGTAGTTTTACGACAATTTGAAAATATTCCGCCACAATTATCCTGGCTAAAATACTTGCCATCTCGGTAATCATAAAGAAATGTTTAAAACTCCTCAATGTTCTTATTTCGTCACAGATGGGACACACCTCTTTTATTTAGTGAGCATCCTTTTTCGTGGAAAACCAACAGACGATAATACATCATGATATAGAGCATGACTGAAGAAATGGTTGTGTGTGTTCAGGTATTCAGCTGTGTTTAGCTGCAGCCGTAGTGGGAAGTAGCCAATCAAATGCTGCATTAAATCAAAGAACGCTTGCGGCGAATGGCTGCCAGCAAAAGCAGTCATTATATTCTAGAACCTCCATAGAGCCAGATACCCATCCACCAGGGACCGACGCTTCCTAATCACTTCTTCTTTTACTTTGGCATTTAGAATAACATATGCAGTAGCCATTTACATGGCAGTCAAGTGTTGTGGAGACTGGAGAGTGTTATCATGTACACTACCGTTCAAAAGTTTGGGATCACCCAGACAATTTCGTGTTTTCCATGAAAACTCACACTTATTTATCAAATGAGTTGCAAAATGTATAGAAAATATAGTCAAGACATTGACAAGGTTAGAAATAATGATTTGTATTTGAAGTATTAATTTTTTTCTTCAAACTTTGCTTTCGTCAAAGAATGCTCCTTTTGCAGCAATTACAGCATTGCAGACCTTTGGCATTCTAGCTGTTAATTTGTTGAGGTAATCTGTTTAAATGTCACCCCACGCTTCCTGAAGCACCTGCCACAAGTTGGATTGGCTTGATGGGCACTTCTTGCGGACCATACGGTCAAGCTGCTCCCACAACAGCTTAATGGGGTTGAGATCTGGTGACTGTGCTGGCCACTCCATTACAGACAGCAGACCAGCTGCCTGCTTCTTCCCTAAATAGTTCTTGCACAATGTGGAGGTGTGCGTTGGGTCATTGTCCTGTTGGAGGAGGAAATTGGCTCCAATCAAGCGCTGCCCACAGGGTATGGCATGGCGTTGCAAAATGGAGTGATAGCCTTCCTTATTTAAAATCCCTTTACCTGGTACAAATCTCCCACTTTACCAGCACCAAAGCAGCCCCAGACCATCACATTACCTCCACCATGCTTGACAGATGGTGTCAGGCACTCTTCCAGCATCTTTTCACCTGTTCTGCGTCTCACAAATGTTCTTCTGTGTGATCCAAACACCTCAAACTTGGATTCATCTGTCCATAACACCTTTTCCAATCTTCCTCTTTCCAATGCCTGTGTTCTTTTGACCATACCAATCTTTTCTTTTTTGGCCAGTCTCAGATATGGCTTTTCTTTGCCACTCTGCCTAGAAGGCCAGCATCCCGGAGTCGCCTCTTCACTGTCGACGTTGACACTGGCGTTTTGGGTACCATTTAAAGAAGCTGCCAGTTGAGGACCTGTGAGGCGTCTATTTCTCAAACTAGAGACTCTAATGTACTTGTCTTCTTGCTGAGTTGTGCACGGGCCTCCCACTTCTCTTTCTGCTCTGGTTAGAGCCCGTTTGTGCTGTTCTCTGAAGGAGTAGTACACACCGCTGTAGGAAATTTTCAGTTTCTTTGCAATTTCTGCATGGAATGGCCTTCATTTCTAAGAACAAGAATAGACTGGCGAGTTTCACATGAAAGTTCTTTTTTTCTGGCCATTTTGAGAGTCTTACCGAACCCACAAATGTGATGCTCCAGATAATCAACTAGCTCAAAGGAAGGCCAGTTGTATAGCTTCTCTCATCAGCAAAACAGTTTTCAGCTGTGCTAACATAATTGCACAAGGGTTTTCAAGGGTTTTCTAATCATCCATTAGTCTTCTAAGGCGATTAGCAAACACAATGTACCATTAGAACACTGGAGTGATAGTTGATGGAAATGGGCCTCTATACACCTATGGAGATATTTCATTAGAAACCAGACGTTTCCACCTAGAATAGTCATTTACCACATTAACAATGTATAGAGTGTATTTCTGATTGATTTAATGTTATCTTCTTTGAAAAATAAGAACATTTCTAAGTGATCCCAAACTTTTGAACGGTAGTGTATTTAAACTCCATTCCTGGGGTAAGAGGAAATGTGAAGGTAAAGAAATATGCACATTTTAATATAACAGACATGTAATAGTTAAATAGTCCCCATCCAGTGTGTTTTTTGCCCAGAAGGTTAGTCTTTCTGTGACTGTCTCTCCCCGAGTATGATAGGAAGGGCTTCTGTGCTAAGCTCTGTCATACTTCGTCTATGTTGACATTTCCACACAACACATGCATGCAGGCAAATGTTGGCATATACACACACAAATACACACACAAATACACACAAGCCCCCACACAGGCATGAGCAGCCATGAATAAATCAACACAAACACAGCTGAATAACAATGGATTTTGAGAGTTGTTTAGCTGACTGTCAGCATTCACATTAAGTGTTCTAGGATAGGCTCCTAGATGTGTTCTTACTGGAATACTCGGACAATTCTATATTTTGCAACTATCGACCTCTCTCTGGTTTAATGACTTAAAAAGAAAGTCCCTTTCCCGTAATAACACTGCAGCAAGCCACTGCACTACTTCCCCCGCTATATCAGACTTGATCTATTCGAACATGAGTTGTTTTCAATAGGAGAGAGCATCATGTCACAGGAAAGCTCACATGTGCTTTCAAAGCTGGCATGAATACGGAAGGTTTGCCATTTGAAAAGCAATTCTTGCCATTATTCGTTGGAGCTATCAGACAGAAGAAAACTGCTCATGCTGATGTTGGGGTGTCGACCTGTTTTTCCTGTGTAATGATAGCAAAACATACATTTTCAGTTATATGTCCATAGTACTACAAATTATATTATGAACAGTGTTTCCCCTAGGTTTACAGCTTCAGGGGGGCGGGGACTAGTGCCGCTGCTAGCCATGTTGGT
Organism: Pseudoliparis swirei; assembly: GCF_029220125.1. Taxonomy (NCBI): domain Eukaryota; kingdom Metazoa; phylum Chordata; class Actinopteri; order Perciformes; family Liparidae; genus Pseudoliparis; species Pseudoliparis swirei. The sequence continues at coordinate 17,832,910 of NC_079403.1, forward strand.
GCCCTAAGCTTAACTCCTTCACAATGCCCCCACTGAGATAGGAAAGGGACCCACGGCGAGCGGAGTCGACGGGGGACGGGGGACGGGGGGGGTGCTAGTGGGAGTGTGCTCACCTCGGCATCGGAGCTCTGCGACGCGCGAGACGGAGAGCCGAGAAGTGTTAACGCGACACGAAGAGACAGAAATGACATGCTGGTGTAGAGAGACGATCAATAACAGACGTTTAGTTTAATAAAAGAACAAAGGCGTCTTTCAGAAAAGGACCTGACATTACTGCTGCTGCTGTAGAGAAAATTACAGGGTGGCGGGCGGAGATTTCAGGGGGGCGGGGCGCCACCCTGTTAGAATGGTAGGGGAAACACTGATGAAATAAAAGGGCTGCAGGCCTACGAAGTTGCTTTGCAGGGGGGGGGGGGGGGGGGCTTCCCCACGCATCCATTTATCCCATGAATTGCAATTTACTGGCAAAGCAAAGAGCCTTCGGTCATTTTTCGAGGGAACATTATGCATGCCGTTTCATCCACACACTGCAGTGTATTCAACAAGTCCAACAGCAGCTGTTGAAGGGCTGATGTAATGTCATGAGAATGGATGCGTGGCTCTGTGCAGCACGGCACTGTGGGTCTGGAACAACAGCAGCAAAGAAGTTGCTTTTTCTCAAAGTGAGGGTTAAACGACTCATTTCATCCAGAATTAATTTGGAGACTAGCAATATATTATGAAATTAGACATTACTATACACTGCCCACTGCTTTTTTCAATAAATGGATCATTATCAACAGTAAATAAGTGTGTTTAGTCAGATAAAGAGAAAGTCATACGATTAATTAATAGTTTAAACTTCAGCATCATTGTGATCCCACCAGTATACCACTGGTCTTATAATGCTAAACCCACTACAACGTATGCTCCGTTTTGGCTTTTTAGATTGGATAATGAGGCATGTAAAAAACTAATTGTCTGGTTCAGGCACAAACAGGTCAGCTTTTGGTCAGAAACACTCTGTGTGTCACTTGGTCAGAACAGAGTGTGAGGTGTTACATGTAGATCTTGAATCCTATTGTGAAGAGTTCAGTGAGGTCAAACCCAGTGGTAGAGGGAGTTGAAAGCACCACCAGTGGCGGCTGGTGGATGTTTTTTTTGGGTGGGGCCATCCAATCAATTTCAGCAAACAATTCAGTGATTCAATGCAGCAAAGGTTTCAAATACGCATTACTACTTTGCAGTTAAATATCTAACATTTAATTCAAGACATTTATATAATAAAGGACATTTTACTGATACAATTCAAAAAGCCAAAGTTCTTCTCTAAAAACGGGTCTTGGCGGAGGGATTTTAACGAGTTAGGGCCGGGTCTTCTTGGAAGATCAGTGCTCAAGCTTGCGCTCGCCATGGTCATGTGAATAAAATGGCGGCTTCCCTAACAAGATTCCCAAATTCTTTTGGGCAAGATGACTTTAGCCCCAAGCTGAACCTATTGGCTAAATTGTATGTCACTCATTTATATATTTAATAAATAATTGGCTAAACTGATTCTAAGACCTGTGGGCACAAACGATTCTGCCCCAGCTCAGCTGTTACAACCAGACAGGCGGAGAGGACCTGGAGGAAAAGCATATATCCTAATTAAAGAAATATTACTGGGTATATTCCATATCTCAAACACAAAAAATGACAATTTGTATAATTTATAAATAAAAATGTAATTAAATTATAATCTTGTTTTCTCTTTTTTGTGGCTACAGGTGGGTGGGGCCAGGCCCCGTGGCCCTCTATGGGCCAGCCTCCACTGAGCACCACTCTGCCAAAGCAAACACACGGATTGCATTATGCAAGCTGATTTCTGAGCACTGATGGGAATGTAATAAAGACACTTAAAAAATCCACACATTTCTGTTCTTCCACCTTACAAGAGGCGAACACTCTTGGAACGCGCCCCAAACAATTAGGATGGAGACTCGGATCTCAGAGGCCATTACCACGGTTTACTATGCAGCTGTCTGGAAAAACCAGAGCTTAACATTTTGAAAGCACAGAACCAAAGAAAAAGCAGAGGTGGAACCATTTTGCCAAGCCCCCTTTAGTCTCAGGAAAGCACCCGTTTGGCCTTCCAACACACTGATTAATGGCTCTGTGTGGACAGGTCTTCTGACGCCCTTCTCTCTGTTGACATTCCACATGCAGCCATATCTGTTCTTTCTATTGTCGAGGGATGACTTTTCTTTAGAGCCTGAGGTTTTCTTTTTTTGCCTTTACTAATACTGCCGCAAATGAAGCACAGATAATCTACCATATCAATTTGTCGGGACAAAAAAACCTTTTCATGTTGTGCCTTTGTAAAATCCTGCTTTGATTGTTCTTTGTCCTAGTCTGAGAAATAAGCGCAATGCGAAACCAACAACAGCGAGAAAAAGAAAAGCGTATCACACAATGGTAGCATTATTCTGTAAATATAGACTGTCCACATTTGAGCTCAACTGTGAATAACTAACTCCAGTATCAACTACATCCCACTTTAACCGCTCTACGTATGCTCCCAACCCCGTGATCTAACCCCAGACAGTGTTTAAGAGGTTGGATAGGTGTTACGACTTAATGGCATTGAAAATGAATGGATGTCTTTCTTCTTTTAATGGGTATTCCTGATCAGTGGACCAGAGGCTGTTCTCCGCTCTCGCCACCAGAACAGGCAGAAGACCAACGTTATGTCCATTTCTCAGGAGACGGCGGCGAGGGAACGCGTGAGCAGGTAATTTGCGGGCAGCCGATGCATCTTCCCCGCTCGTAGGCAGAGTCCGGCCCAACCAGACACCAGAATGAGATTGTCACAGGCAATTGGGTTTTCATTACCAGTCTGTACATCCATTCATTTGTTTTTGGAATGGAAACGATGTGTTGCTCATCTCGGAAAGAATTTGCCCTTTTTTTCCGTGAGAAAGGATACAAGAAGCAGTCCAAAGGGATGAAATGGGTTTTATCCGGCAATAATTTGATGAAGCTTAGGCCGACATGATTCAGAATTTCACCACCACTTGTGCTACTTTTTATTTAATGCAGCTACAAAGGAAAAGAGTTTTAAAATAGGCCTGCTGGTTGTGAAGTGAGGCTTGCCATTTGTGTTCTGGGGTAGAGATGAATTGCTATTGATGACGTAGCGCCACAGAAATGATCCATCCTCGTGACCAAACCATGAATCCAGAGAATACTTGTCAGATTATCCATATTGAGAGTAATCGTCAGTTGCAGCTTTGAAAAGAAGTCAGTGTCTACGTGTTCGTAGAAAGACTTTTACCAATAAAAATCAGCCAGCGTGTTTGAAAATAATCAAATTAACAACAAATCAATGACTAAAATGCCACGATCACATCATTACCGAGTGAATAGAAGGTACTTCGACACATTTGACACCTGCCTGCCCTCACCAAGGCTCTGAATCTTTAAATAGTTCCTATTCTGACATTCATAATCCTATCACCAACTATCCAAGAGGAAAGGTCCTACCTGACCCTGACTGCTCCATGTAGGCATGCCAAAAACAATTAGATCCATTGTTGAAACATCTGCCTATTATATTCTTGATTAACCATAAGTCTTTTTGAGAAAATGTTTACCAAAAAAAACAATTATTATTTTTGCTGACAATTTCCTTGAGCCCAAGGTGACATATATGGACTACTTTAGTTTCACAGTAGCAAACCTACAACTATTCAATTTACTATTTCATACAGAGAAGAGCAGCAAATCCTCTGTCCAATGGCTGGCCTTTTTGTTTGAAGATTAATTTTCTGACCACTGATTTGTCAATATGCCAACGTTCCCTGAAGCGGTATGTGTGCTCTCACCCTCATTTACAATGGCTTCTATTTCCCCAAATACTTTTGCTGGGTTGCTTAAGGCATGTTAGACTTTAAGACTTTTGTTTTGACCATTTCCCAATAAATAAATAAAAGAAAAACATCCCACCCGTGTTGTTGGTTTTGCTATCCTGACATGCTGCAACGCAATAATATAACAGACATTCTATAAGATTTTAAATTGCAATGTCAGGAAAAAATAGAATTGATTAATACAAATCATACTTCCCATGGCTTAGCATCTGTAGACCGTTTCGAAGGATTGATTTAACCAACTGTTAACCAAGTTTATTTTGTATAGCCCATTCTCACAAATTACAAATTTGCCTCAGAGGGCTTTACAATCTGTACACAGAGACATCCCTGTCCCAGAACCTCACATCGGATCAGGAAAAACTCCCAAACAACCCTTTCGTGGGAAAAAAGGGAAGAAACCTTCAGGAGAGCAACAGAGGAGGATCCCTCTCCAGGATTGACAGGTGCAATAGATGTCATGTGTACAGAAGTAACAACACATTCAATGAGTATGACCGAGTGTATTGATGTATTCATTGAGTATGCATGAATTTGCTGTTGTCAGTATCGACAGAGAGGGCAACAGTGAAAGTTATGTTGCCAGCATTGGTGACACCAAATTGAAAAGAAACCCAAACAGTTATTTCTGCCTTCTTTATGGTTGACTTTGACTGTGACACCAAACTGTGACATATGCTGCCCTGTTTTCAGCCGCTCATCAAACTGTGGTCAGGGGCATTCTGAAAAGAGCTGGCTGTCTTGATTTAGTTCACATACAAAAAAGACTTTGCTAAATTTGTATTTGGCTCTTCAAACACTTCAATGCTTAGACATTTCGAACTAGCACGAGGAAAATGGCAAAGTATCCACCATCCGCTCTACTTAGCCAGCTTAATGCTTCATATATTAATAATGTCCCGCTAAAATGAGTAAAGTTAGTCAGTAAATTGAGAAATGTATCAACTGAATAATCGATAAGGAAAACAATCGTTAGTTGCCCCAGTTTACATTGCTTTTCACCTCAGAAACAATCCAAATGGAATCGGATCATACCTCGTTATTCTAGGTCAACTCGTCTGGAAGTCATATTTAGAAGATTCCCCAGGCTCACCAACCGGCCATGAATAATCCATGTGCAGATTTCAATTAGCCTGCAAGCAAGACTCATCACTATGTGCGTGCTCCAGAAATAACTAACTTTGACACACACACTGGTTCGGAGCCGTCGCTCATTTACAGATGTCCAAGTTAAGTAAAACCTAAGCAGGGTGAGATATCCATCTGTTTCATATTCCGTCTCGCTTTCCAGTCTCTCTCTTATTTCTGAGGCATCATAAGTGGCCTCGGTTTTCCTTTACTAAGAGCGGCTGTGCAGCAATCCGGCATTGCAACATTCTCTGATCAAATCGAATCTAAAATTAGCCCCGCTGTCCGTGTGTGTGGAGGGTCTGGAAGTTGCAAAGAGTGTCTCTCGCTCTCTTCTTAGCGCTGCAGAGACGCTGAACCTGGTGAGGTTGGGCCCTAACGCGCACATGTCGATGTCAATCTGTCTTCTTCCTCTCTGATCCCCCTGCCCCCCCATAATGAGCTCCTGTTATTCTTCCGGTTATCTGTATCTATCTGCGAAAGAGGCTGTTTGTTGCACACTTTCTGTCATGACGTGTCACGGATGTCGCGGCGAGAGAGGACCCAAATGCCGACATAACTTCTGCAAAACCAATATTTAATTTCCACAAACTAGACAGGACGACAAAACGCGGACCAAACGGTACGAAGCCACACTGGGAATGAGACGAACAGGGTTTACATACACAGGCAGGCGGAGGTGATTGGACAACGGGGAACGAGACACAGGTGGACACAATGAGGGCGGGGCCAGCAATCACACAGAAGGAAACAATCAGGGCCAGGGCAGACAATCACAGGGAGACAGACGACACAAGGACTTCAAAACAAGACACAAAACAAGACACAAATTCCGGGTCGTGACACTTTCCCTTGTTTCAAACATTTTAATAAAAATGTAAAAAGGAAATCGCTCCCCTGAAACTGAGATTAGAATATATAACATTTGGATAAGATTGCCCCCACCCCCATATTTGTCTATTTACAGAAAACAATTAATTAAATTACAGTGCCACTACCTATTGCTGGCTTTGTATTGTTTACAACGGTTTGGTTTGGCACTTTTTTACCAAAGCACTGCTGCCAGCACCCAATATCCAAAAAGCCTTTTATAGACTTTAGAAAGCACGTCTTTATTTAACTCCCTAAGCATTTTTCATATCAAAATGCATTTGGTCTGGAGAGCATCTCGGTGACCTCACAATTCAATTCAATTCAGTTTATTTGTATAGCCCAATTTCACAAATTACAAATTTGTCTCGGAGTGCTTTACAATCTGTACACATAGACATCCCTGCCCCAAAACCTCACATCGGACCAGGAAAAACTCCCAAATAACCCTTCAGGGGGGGAAAAAGGGAAGAAACCTTCAGGAGAGAACAGAGGAGGATCCCTCTCCAGGATGGACAGATGCAATAGATGTAATGTGTACAGAAGGACAGATTTAGAGTTAAAATACATTCAATGAATATGACAGAGTGTATGAATAGTTCATAGTAGGCATATTCCACAAGACCCCAGTCAAACAGCACAAGTGGTTTCCTCCCTAAAGGAATCAATGACTTAAGCGTTGCGTTGATAGCAACCATAAAACTCAACTACCCCTCAGGTAGTAGATGTGCTCGTCGACGTGTCCTCCGGAAAGACCCTTTCGCACTCGTGAGGATGGAAGGGTGTGCGCCCGTGGCGTCACCAGTCAGCAGTTGCCATGGCTAATTATTGTTTGGGGATTTTTTTGTTGGATCACATGCTCAACACGCGCACACACGCAGGCACACACACACACACGCATACAAATCTGACTTCAAATCTAACTTATGAGAAATGATCAACACAAGAGAAGAAAAACCTTCGGCAACTATTTTCTCACTTTTTCAAAGGACAGATAGCAAATCTCACTGCATCACACTCTCCTTGAACATTTCCATTAATTACTCTTTCGCAAAGTCCTCAAGATTATATGCCCTCCACAGTATGTGATTTTCCATTGCCTTCACTCGCTATAGAGTGTTATTCCTCCAGAGGACGGGCACAAGCTCACTCCAGCCAGCTCCCTCTCCGCTCAGACACAAACACCGCACACACAACCTGAGACACAGCAGAGGCGGGGGCAGCATCATCACCCACACAACACGTTTCTCCAACAGCTTCTTCCCTGCCACAGTCAGACTGATGGCAAAACAAAACTATTGAAAAATGTGTAAACAATAACCCAACACCACCTAGCTCGCTTATCATGTGCAATATGTGAAATATTACAATTATTATCTGTGAAAAATTTGCAATATTCTAATCTGTGCAATAGCCCCACATAACCTTCCTCCACCTCTTGAAATGTCCAATATCCCCATATAACTCTCCCCTTTCCACTCTTTTCTTTTCACAAGCTAGGAACAGCACTCAGGGCGAGCCTTTTTATGAACATTTGCCCTCTCCTTTTTAAGTTGAGAACCTGTTTTTAAAATTGTATTTAATAGTGTACATACCTTATGTATAGTGTGTTTTTTGTATTTGTCTTATGATAGTGTGTTTCTACCTCTGTCTGGACTGTTGGCCTATGCACAAATGGCAAATAAAAAAACCTTGAACCCTTGAACAAGCGTCTTCCGGCTGTGGAAAAGCCGTTAGATATACAGTGACAAGGTCATGGGGTCATTACCTAAAGACTTGTGTAAATAGCTTAAACAGGACAATCCCTGCCTCCTCCTCCCATTGTCACATTTACTCTCAGCGTGGTCATTTCGACCTCCTGACATTTGGATGAGCCTCGTCACCCACTGGCACAAGTTGCTTCAAACCACTTTGAAGAACTATTGTCATTCATCATTGATTTATTGTCAGTTAGTTAATTTTTCTCTATAAAATGTCCAAAAAAGAGTTAGAGCTGATATATTTAGTTGATTGATTGTTTCTTCTTCTTCAGCTGATCATTTCTAAAAACTACTAACACGTGCTGATTCAAGCTTCTCATGTAAAGATGTACTACTTTTCCTTGTTTTGTATCATTGTAAACTGAATATATTTAGGTTTAGTTCATTTGGTCGGACAACACAAGACATCTGAGGATGCTTTTTAGGATTAATAGACCAACTGATTAATCGAAGGCATGGTTCCCACTCTGGATGATTGAAAGAAAAGGATTGTGGGCTTGAGCAACACAACTTGAGTTTCCATTGTGACTGGTTTCCCCCCGTGAGCAAGCTCGGAGCAGAACTGCTGCCGCTTCTTCGGATGGAAAGATGAAGGCCTGGGTGATTCGTACATCGGATGAGGATGCCTCCAGAGCCTCCCTGGGGAAGTTATTTCTAGGCACATCCAAATAAGAGGACCCCTCTGGGTAGACCCGGACCATGCTGGGAGAATTATCTATATATATTGGACGGACTGGGAATTAGTTAGGAAGTAGCTTAACTGAGAGGGATGTCTCGGCTGCTTCCCCGCTATGTACATTATCTTTCTGTAGCATGTATATCCTAAGTGGCATTTGGCCTAGTTTGTTTGTGTGTGTCAATAATACACAATTAGACACATTTTAGAACAAATATTTGCGCTGTTGTCCGATTTATTCCGGTAAATAACAGAGCAAAGCATATTTAGTTACCAACAACTGTGTGCATGTTTTACAAGCCAAAATCAAAACTAGTCCTCGTTTTGCTGAGGGAAAACCCCCAAACATCACCGATGGGCCCTGCGGGCGTCAGATCTAAAATGTACAGTAGAGTGCAACTGCTGGCCCGGTAATGAGCACTGATATGTGATGGCTGCGTCATTTCCCATGCAGAGCTCCGTGTAGGAAGTGAACCGACACCCTGCTATGAACACTGCCCATCATGATCACATCGCCTCTCACTGGAGCACACATTCACACTCGCCCTTCAACACACGGGGCCAACCTCTCTCACACACACTCACACACACACACACACACACACACACACACACACTCACACACACACACACGCTCAGGACACCAAATAACAAGGCAGCACTAAGCTGGCAGCGATCTAAGTCAATGTGTAATAAGGATGGCATAGTGAAACTAATACGAAATTACTCTCTAATAGTACCGTTTCCCCAGCTAAAGGTATGTGTACTTTAGCATCCCGGTTTGGAAACCACTGACATGAGTTACAACAAACTGGAAGCCCCAAGAGAAGGAAGCCTGCCGTGTTGTAGCTAGTTAGTGGCGTAATGGGGGTGGGTGGGTCCTTTGCACAGATGTTGCAAGCTGTCGTTAACAGCATACGTCTTGTAAAAGAGCGAATCACCGCAGCGATATATTACAACACGACTACGATAACGAGAGTAATAATATACCTAAGCGTAATGGCTATGTGTCATTTGACTTCTTCTTGTACATGTTATTCAGACACGACAGTAAACATTGGGGGGTTGGGGGGTAGCTGCATCTCCATCTTACCGTCTAGATTTTCTCTGTCGCTGATGTGCTGGAGGTTGCAGCCCGTGTCCTCCCGGCTCAGCTCCGGCTCCGGCCGGTAGGGCTCGAGCCTGGAGTGGTTGTTCCTCCGGTGTTTGGGGCTCGAGGACACGCAGCAAGAGGTCGTATTCCCCATGGTGTGAGCAGGTTTTGGTTATAGTCCAAAGCCCCCTTCCACCCCCCCTCGACTGTATCTTCAGCCTTCTCCTGGCCCTGCTGATAACGCGACTACGAGAGAGACAGAGAGAGAGCGAACCAGAGAGAGAGAGAGAGAGAGAGAGAGAGTCCGAGACAGAGGGAGAAAACGGGGCGGTAACGCGGAGAGCCAGACCTGGTGCAAACTACAAACCCCGGTATCCGTTAGCGCTACACGCCCTTCCCCCGTGTCCACAGCAGGCTGCGCTGAGCCGGTGAAGTTCGGACATTTAAAAGGCTGATAAAACGCCCCGGTAGGCTAATAAATCGGAGGAGTAGCCCGACGTCCCCGGCGGTCCAAACGTCCAGGCGAGGTCAGATAGTGCCTCTATTTCACAGCCGTCGACTCCCTCGCCTCGTAATTTCCGTCCGAGCGTCCAGTTATCTCCGCAAACGCATATTAAAACACTATTTCTTCATGACGACCAGGATGAGTGTGAGGACATGGTGTGTTTGCTCGTCGGGGGGGAGGTATTTTAGCTCTCAGCACTACATTGTTGCCGATGTACTGTAGACTGCTGCTGCTACATCCGCTGTTGTGTGGCTTTCAGGTGCTCCCCATAAAGTCGAATTTTCGACACTTGTGTTAAAAGATGGCTTCGTACTTTTAAATGCATGAAGTAAACCTTAAGCCCAGTCGTTTTTAATCCACGGAAGTCCGGGAGAAAACCATAAAAACCAAAAAGAAAGATAAACCTGGGAAACTAACCGCCTCATTTGATGTCCGAGGTGTTTTATGATTTTGTGGCATTGTTTGTCATTTGCATGTTTATATTTTCAAAGAGCAACGTACACAATAGTAGTATTCTTTTTTATACAGTTACTCACTCTCTAATCCTGCTGTTTGTTATTTTGTACCAAGTCGGCGACGTGTATGCAATTTTACACTGGAATATCCGGTAGCACGTAAACACACCTTAAACAACTACATTATTAATGCTATGAGGAACGGTTCCGGTTCAAGTGGGTCGTTACAATGTAATAAAAGGACAATTGTGACAGGCTCTTTAAAAAAAGGGCTACAATTAGGTATTACATATATCAATATAAATTCTAATTGACGAAAATATGTTCTTAAATGGATTCAGGTGGGTTCTGAAGGCCGTAAATTATTCCTTCCATTCCACTACTGTTTATCTTCAGGCAGTAACCTATCATTAGAATAATAATCAGATGTATTGGCCATGTTTCCGTTGCTCTCAGGATATATACACATACATGGACACATAAACAAGGACAACAAAATAGAACAAAGGTAAGCATAAACATTGACCTACTATGTGTACGCACACACACACACACCCACGCGCACGCACACACGCACACGCAGGTGCACGCACACACAGATATATTAAGTGCAATGATGCAGATTTCAAGGATGATTGAATAAATCTAGAAATATTGTCAGCTGTGTGTCTCTAACATTTAGTTTTTTAATAACAGTAAACTATGGTCTACCGAGCAAAACAGGTGAGCTGGTGCTTTATTTCAGTGGGTTACGACATGGCATGGACCCAAACATGGACATCTGTCTTTTCTTTCTTTCTCATATTTGTGAGTGCCAGTTAATTACAGGATCTTGACTCATGACGGACATATCCACCAGGGCTTTGTGTTGCCTGTGAATGTGTGCTGCTCATACCAAACCTATCTGCAGGATTAAACGAGATTAGTGGAGGTCATCGTAAACAGAGTGAGGTCCCGAGGAACAGCCTAATCCTTTGAGATGATATCCATGACAGGCAAGACAATATGGACACCGTGATAGCGTTGAAGAATGTATGGCTATTGATTGGCTTTTTGTTTAACACGATCACGTGTGGTGCTGCAGTGCAGCCTGCTGGTACTGCACCTATATTGCATTAAATGAGAGAACAATGCAGTCAAGAAAAGAAAAGACTCTTTTAAAGCTGTTTTTAAAATCTATAAACAATGATCACAGACTGAAGCATTTAGCATGTCATAGGCTAACCAAACTATGTATTATACAGTGACTTCACAGAGACAATGGCATGGTGTAATTGCTGTCTGGAACACAAAGCAGCACCACCTGCTCTCATTAATACAGTAAGATTTAAATGTTGGGTGTAGTCAATTCACTCGGGACAGAATTTCCTTTTTCCCTACTGGTGCATTCCAAGATGTGATGTTTGTCTCTGGCAGGGTGGACATTGACTGTGTTTTGTTATTGACAGGACAGGAATAATGTTTCACAACAGGCACAGGTGCAGCGCAACTCTCAGGGGTTTTGGATTCTTTAACACTTTTAAGAATCTGTCTACTTTCGATCTTTTGTGTGTTTGCACAAATGGAAGAAGTGACAATAAAGATGACTTTGACTTTTGATTCTTGCCTTGTTGTTTTGTTTCCATGATGTGACCCCATCAAAACTGCACATGCGGGGGGGAGTGAGAGAGCGGGGATCACCGTGAGCAAACCATGTGCACATCTTTGATTGTTGAGTTCCACGTAAAAGATAATTCCAATAACAAAAGATGAATTAGTTCCTCATTTACAAAATCAAAGAATGCCATCACTGAGAACGAGGCACTCACATGGCACTCACAGCTTATAAACACTCATAATGGGAATATGCTACTGTTTCCTAAATCTATATATTAACTGTGTGGGAGAAGAAAAAATACACGGAGCGACTGGCAAGAACTTTATTGTGTACAAAAACAATGTCTGTCAGAATAGATCAGATGATGACATGACAACATGGAGGAAATAAAGCACGACTGGAGAACTGAAACAAACTTCTAAATTCAGCCACATGAACAGTAAGTTAATTTAATTCCACAAATGGGTGTTAGTTGAACAAATATACACTTATTTATGTTAACATAAATACTTTTGTCCTTTTATAAATTGTTGCACAAACAAACTAACTATATATTCAAAAAGAGAATACAGGGTAAATCTGCACAAATAAATATGAATGTCACAACACATCCTGCTAGGTCTTTACCTTAAATAAAAGGGCAGATGTGATAAATGCCATGGATGTTAATTCCTGGGCGTGTGCTCGAGTCACAGGTTCCGAAGGAGAATAGCATAAAAAACGTTGACCCGATTTCCTTTGAACCGTTGGCTTCTGGGAGCATTTCCATAGCAAAGAAACCCCTCAAAAAGACACTTAAATGATATATCATTTTAATTGGGCCAAATTATGTTTAGTAGGTTGAGTTTAAATGTTCAAGCTTCCCAATCCGATTTTTGAGCCTTTCCACGAGATTTTCGAGTATGTGCACGTGATTTTCAAGGCTTTCGACGTAATTCTTCTTCTTTTGCCGGCTCACACGAGCAGCTTCCCTGGAAGCAACAGCAACAGTTATCATAAAAAAAATAATAAAGCTTCTTGGCTCTTCTCCCAGATCCAACAGGGAGCCAACCGTGAATCAGTGGACACCAAGGGAACTGAGAGAGCTCACATTGCAAGGGATACAAAAGGGGCACAGAAGGTTTAAGACAACGGTAATTACATTCTGGTGAGGACGGGAGTCGAGGAGCAAAGGTGGAGAAACCTATACCTACGTTGCCTAAACCTAACTTCTCGTGAAAACAGAAGTTAGGTTGTTCATAATGAATAAATAATTGCAAGCAAAACTAAGTTACCTGGAGCGTCAATCAAGGGGCGCCGACCAAGCGGCGGTATTTGACAAGTTGGGAGTGACAATTTGTTGACTTGTCAGTGTTCTGTTGTAAAAAAAACTATTCCCCCCCCCCCCCTCCTCGGTTTCCAGTATTTCTGCCAAGCAAACTGCTAATTGTCTCATGGCTGTGCCTCATATTCAGCGTGACCACATGAGAGTTCTCATCGAACTCTCAAAAATGTTAATGAGCATATATCTGAAAATGTTGAGACGTTTGGAAAAACAAAACATGGAGAGAAGCCTTTACCTATTCTTCAGCAGACGACGCTCCTTCTTCAGGTAGGTTTCCACTGATACCAGCGAGCTGTAAGCGGCGGCCTCCGCCGCCTCCTCGGGGAGGGTGGAGCTGGTGTTATGCAGCTTGCAGGCAATCAAGTTACCCGAGTTGCCTGGGGAGACACAAAACAACACGTCTGTCAACAGGGTTGGTTTGGACCAGCTGTTTGCATGTTCCTTATGAACAGCGCTGTGGTGATTGTTGATGAGGTGGGTGTGTGTGTACGTTTCTTGTCTTTAGTTTTTTGGCCACAGTAAACAACCAGAAAAAGACACTGTAGGTCTGCTCATACTCTTGCAAGTCTACCTTTTTTTCATAATTTTTTTTCTTCATTCGATCAGTTACACCTGGCGTGTAAACATAAGGACGAATTTAAGGAGATCTGTCAGTCAGTGTGTCAATTATTTTCAATTCAGTGACAGATACAGCTAAAACGCACACATACATATGACTCTAGTTCTTTGACACCAGACGAGAATGTCACAATAATGAATACTTATAATTCGAGATTTTGCAAGATTGAATTCCACATTTCATTCTCTCCTCTTCCATGCCATCAAATCAGTGTGTGACACTGAAGAAGGCGAAACGGGTGTCGCTCTCATCTACCTCTTTTGTTGATTGTTTGCTCAGCTCCAGCAGAGCTCACTGCCCCCTCATATCAAGGAGCGCGTTGATGATTAATTCTGTGATATGTTGGGAGTCACAACAAGAGGGAACTGCATTCAATTGCAGCGTGGCGAGTGGCTGACGTCAGTTTACGTCACATTTCACTGGTTTGCATTTACATGTCGCTGCCGGGGGCTTGTTCCAGGAAAAGCAGTGACGTCAGCCACTGCTGCTATGTGCTCTGAGTGGGCAGAGTATCGAAATGTTTCACAGAGATACGAGTGTGTGTGTGTGTGTGTGTGTGTGTGTGTGTGTGGGGGGGGTAGCATTACTGAGGAGACAAGCAAACCCTGTGAGAATGTTTCTTATCGGTGTGAGCTTGTTGCTACAGATATTGCAATGTTCTTTTGTTATTTTTAAGAAGAAATTATTGAGCTCTTTAACCTGATTTGGGAAATGTGTAATATCAAAATCTAAAAAGCCAATCGCAATCATCCAGATAACTTTTATTTTACTTCCATATGAATATACTGTACATTTTGCCAAACTGAATGTGGACATTGACAAAATCACTCAGTATATTTTCAGAGATTCCTAAATGAGTATTTCAACTGTACAACTGTTGAGCTGAATCTGAGGGCCGAGTTGTGTGAGACTACATTTCCCAGAGTGCAGCAGCAGCAGGAGCAGCAGCAGCAATCAGTGTTGCTTATGAGGAGCACCTGTGGGGATGCTCTGATGCATTTTGTAAAGACAAGCAGTAGAGAGAGGACGCTTCAGGTCACTCCACGGTTCAACCCAAAGACGGCAATGGTGAAATGATTTGTTTAATTTCATGGTGTTTAAAAATGCTGATTTTGTGTTCAAAGAATATTTCATTTTGAGTTTGGTAAAAATGAAAAATATAAAATGTTTAATTAAAATGTGTTATTTAAAATGTAATTCATGTTCTGTCTTAAAGGTTACAACCTAATTCACTGGCAGGAGCAATCAACGAACAAAATAAAAATAAAAGAAAGATTAAGTCAGTAATTTGAGTTGTCTTCACGTCCTTTGGAAACGGTGAACAGGAGCTGGACTTGACAACAACATTCTTTCTTTCTTCTTCTCCACATCTGTCAGTGAAAGAGATGATGACAAACGTCCTGGGTTTTGTCTCCACAGCCATGCTGTCTCCTCCCTGGCTTCTCCAAGGGAACCCGTCCCCTTCAGAGTCTTCTCTCTGACTGAAATGTTGCCACAGCCGGTTTATGTGTGCAATTTACAATTAGTCACTGACATCACCATGACATCACAGGCCCCCGACAAAGCGCTGTGAGTCAGGTGCTCTGTTGTTTGTGTTCGGGGAGGAATGCTCTCCAGCTGGACTGCTGGTTGAAGATTGACAGTCCTGAGAGGCGTCGGTGCTCTGGAATCTACTCACTGAAACTAGAACTACAAGGTGTGAGCCAGATCAAACACTTGACGACATGTTGTGTATTTTCGTTGCTATAATTCCAGTGGAAACGTGGAAATGTAAGTGCTTCCCAATTGAGCTAGGTTTTTCATACATCCATGTCATGTGTGAGGAGTCACCGTCACAGCCAGACTCATTATCTCTCAAATGACTCATTCCCTCCCCAAAGCGAGGAAAGAGCTGGCTCCCTCTGTGGGCTTTACGGAGGTAAACAGAATACCTACTTTTTTGTCAGGAAATATGACGCCGCTCCATGTTTTGTTTGACAATTTCTCAGCCATTGGAGAAGAATTCTGAAGCAGTGATGGAGAAGATCATTTTACTTAAAGGTACAGCTCACCCCCCAAAATCAAACACATATTTTTCCTCTCATCTCGAGTGTTTTGGTGTGAGTGGCCGAGTTATCAGCCAGAGAGATGTCTGCAATATCTCTAAAATAATGGAAATATATGACACTCGGCTTGTGTTGGTCAAAATGTCAAAAATAAATGTATTTGAAGAACAGCAACAAGTTATGACCTACAGGCCTTGTTGGGAGCAGTTTCATGGTGGAACTATTTTCTGTCAACCACAGTTCTTTCATGAAACCGCTGACAACAATGTCAGACATCTCTACATCTATATTTAACACCAGGTAAATTCCCACAGTAACAACCTAGATTGGTATATAGCCCTACAGGTCGTGTAGTGTTCCTTTAATTAAGTAAAAGCAGCGATACCACACTGTGAACTACAAGAAAAGGGTCCTGAATTGACAATTCAAAGTTTGTAAATATATAACGAGTAAACGTGCTTCAACTGTCTATCATGGTATTATTACATAAATATGTGGTAGAAATAGGCAGCATTTTACTATTTTATTTGTTTTGGAGCTTTACAGTATACACTTAAAATAGCTTGAACTTTATAATGTCATCGTATGACAAATCTTAATTTGTAAAGTAATTAGCTATCTCTGTCATGCAGCTGGAAGTGTAGAGGGGTAAACATTACAATATTTCCCCTCTGAATTTGAGTGGATTTGCATATAAAGTTGCATGAAGTGGAAGTGCTTGAGTTAATGTATCAAATGAATAAAGAGCTTCATACATCAGGTTTTTTACCAACCGATCCTGTTTAACATTATGGGCCAGTGTACTCACAAAACATGTCACAGTTTCTCTGTTATATCTCATCCGGTTCACCTTTTCAATGTATTCATTGTTTTATCTTGTACTTTCTGACGTAAGATACTCCATGTACATTGCTAGCATGCAACAACGATCCTTAAGAAAGTCCCACCCTTGAAAGAACAAACCTAGTTAGTGAAATGTCACCCTACCTCATGTTTCAAATAGATATAATGCACATTGCTGCTCATAAAACACATGAAGAGCATCCCTATCATGCAACACCACCAGGGGTTGTGTTGCTGGAGGTGGTAAAGTGCAAAGCGAGCATATTATGTAATGAATATGCGTGTCTAACAGATGTAGTTAACGTTGGCCTTGCTCATCAAATATGTGGCTCTTTCCGTGCCCCTTATTTTTTTTTCTTGAAGTTGAATTTAGTTTCATGACAGGATAGTCGTATCCTCTGATATTGACGGAGGGGTTGCAAAAAAAAAGAAGGTACGGTTACCAAGTTAACGCATGAATAACCTTTTTCTCTTAGGCCTAGCGTTAGTATTTGATTTATACGGCCTTAGTTATCCTTCATATGATATAGCGCTGAGACCATTGCCTCGGTTCTGGGCGATGACACCTTCCTCTGAAGAGACTTGTCTCATGTTGAAGAACGCATTGGGAATGACACAGGCCGAAGGGGAGAGGGCAGACCACAAGCAGAGGAACAACAGTAACATTCAAACCCTGCACTCTCTAACCGGTAAAGCACCACGCTGCTACTGTGTGTTGTTAATGTGACACGTCTATGATGCACACATAAATTGTTTTTTTTAAGGGTCACCTGGCACTGGGGTCATCTTCCTCCCGTAGCTTTTATTGGCGTGAGATTGCAGCTGTGGGAGTGGCATTCTGGTCAGACCCAAAGACGGCTGATTCAGTATCTGCTCAGGTGGCAACATGAGAGGAGGTCCTGTAAAGAATTCATCTGGGATGGTAAAAATAAAATAAAAAGGCTGAATAAGTATAATTAGAGATCAGGTAATTTAATGACACAATCTCTGATTGTAGCAACAGTAAAGCATCTACTCTTTGTATCCAGTGTGTACAGTTTATGAGTGTATAATATTCACACAAGGAAATAATTCATAAAATGAAGGCTGGTAATGCGTTTGAACCCCTAGAAAACTAAATGCCTGGGTATTTACCTCAGGAGTGGGAAAAGACCCAAACAGAGCTAAAAGGACGATGAATATCAGATTGACGATTGACGTTTTGGACGCAAACACAACTCTGACTCGATGGTATTGCCGCTTTTTGTCAGCTGGATGTGAGCGTTGACAACGGCTTAATGACGCGTCAGCTATAGCAACTTTACAAGCCAGGAGTCTGGTGGCGGCTGTGTATCTGTAAACTTGTTTTTTAGTTATTGTATTTTAAACAAAGGTCATTTTCTATAAAGTTTTCATAAAATTTTTCGACCAGTTCTATTTTTTATTTATGTAGTAGTTGCACTGTTAAAAGGGTGGACGTTGTCACAGCTACAGTAATAATGTCAAAACTGTGCATAGAGGCTGTAATAGGGCAAACTGGAGAGAAATGTTTTTTTAGGCATGCTTACTCTGGCTGTTCTCCTGGTGAGCAGGTGCTCCAGGCTGATGGTTCTCCTTGACCTTCAATTGCTTCATTCTGACTGGCATTGACTGGGGCTGCTACTCACTCTGTTGGGGATCAGAGAGGGTTACGGTTAGGGTTTTCTAATGTGTACACTATGTTGGGTACAGCGAGACACTCCAAATGAGAGTTACTCCCTGAGCTGCCACTCGCTGCTTTGCCACCTCTTACTCCTCTTCCCCGGTTTCTCTAAGAAGTTCGTATTTTTTCTTTTCTTCACTTGCTGGTAATATAATGGCTTGATCGTTCAAATTAAACCAATCACTTAGGCATGATGCATCAACCAGTTCCCAAGAGTTTGTGTGACTCTTCACTTTTTCTCCTCAGTGCTTTGTCTGCGTGCAATCATGGAGGAATAGGGCAGGGCAGCTTACAATCAGCCACCAGTGCTGCCCAACATTATAGCAATTTCTCCATTACACAAAATGTTACACGGGATTTGTGGTGGGGATTTTAACACAGTGTCATTTCCTGTTTGAGAAAAGTGGGCCTTGGATGTCTCCCTCTGGTGGTTAAGTCAATTAATCTAGTTAAGGAGTCAGAACTAACTAACTGATGAAGGTTATCTTCTCTGGTTTATTTCTAGGTTGGGTGAAAGTTTGAAAAAAACGTACAACTGATAATAATTGGCAAACGATATACATGTTGCAGTTAGATAATAACAAAATAAAAGCACATTTATGGATGATCTAGCTAGGTCTAGCTACTTGAAACGGATATTTGTCGCTAGTGTCTAAATTAGCTGGGTAGTTACACTTTAAATTCCTCATCTCGACCAATGTTGCCTTGCTTATCAAAATTTCCCAGAGCTAAATATGCTAATGCACTCATTTATACTGGGATACTCACATGAAAGTACCGTGTACCTGTTGTTTCTAGTAACCTGGTGAGCTTGATCTTAACAAACACGAAGCTTCAGTTAACGCTACGCTTGACAGTGTGTTCGTGTAACCTAGCGTTACAAACGTAGTAGGTTAGTTATGTTGTTTAGAATCTAGCTAACTCCAAAGAACGTTAGGCAGCCGTTTGTTGTGCTTTCTTCTATTCCTGCGAGTTAATATGACACAATCATAATGCCCCCTGATAGTTGTAACTCCTTTTTTGGTTTTAAAATGCTATTGTTTGCCTATTTTAATTTTGTTGTTGACATTTCTCTCGCATAACTGTCATGCTTGTTGACATTTATGGTGGGTATTTAAGTAAATAATATCATAAAGGGAACAGAAAACTAAAACAGCTGCTTGGTGAATACCCGTGGTTAGATATATAAAGTGTAATTATTATTTACGCTGAAAAAAACAAGTTTACCCTCTCTCATCAAAACAGAGATGCAGTACATTATTAGACTATAACCGACAGAATATCCTAAAATGTTTCCGTAGTTTTAGGCGATACCATAAGCACACACGGGTGTTCTTATGGCGTGGACCCGTGTGTGTCCGGCGTTTTGCACCAGTATGCATGGATATAGAATACGTTCTTTACAATCGAAAACGTCTCAAATACATTATAACATAGTAAAGAGCCGCAAAGCGTGACGACCAAATTATACTTGTGCATAACACCCCCCCAGCTAATACAATGGTATAGTCCCTGAGGTAGGAAAGACCTGTAAGTGAGACAAATCAAGCCTGTGACAGCGGAGAAACTTGAGTTTTATAACAAATAAATACCGAACAGAGGTACGTACTATTCAAAAGTCCACGCTCGACCTCAGCAAGCCGTTTTGTTTAACAACAGCACTATGTTCTGCCGAGCTGTCAGTACAAATGTGGGGAAATTGCAAAGAAGATAACCATTTGAGCTAACGATAGCTGAGCTGCCGTTAGCTCCCTGCTAGCTGACTAGCAGCGAGCTACAAGCTGCTGCCTGCGAACTGATGGGACTTGAGCAGGAAGAAGTAGCACGCTAGCTAGGAGCTAGCTAGCCATCCTATTTTGGGATTGGCATTCCGCTAGCTAGTAACCCTAACTTGGCTGCCTTTATCATGACTGTAAGAAGGCTGTGTGTTTAGTCAAGTTGACTGATTGTTTTGAAGGAAAGGACAGATCTTGGCATACGTGAATTATGTAGCACAAAAAGCTGCATGAGGATGTTGCAGTGTTTTCACTGACGTGAAATCAACTAGTATGAATGACGAGAAACAACACAGGGCCTAGTTTCTCATAGTTGCAGGTGATCTGTGATTCATTCTTCTGACACAGATTAAGAAAGCTATATATAGTTTATATATGCAGCAGTTTCCTGGTAAGTTGCACAGCTGACGTTAGTTATTGATACCTGATGGTTCTCCCAATGTGTTCACTGTCGATGAGCGTTAGCATTACCTCCATGAACTTGAGCACACTGTGTATCTCATCTGTTGCTGTTATAGTAATGTGAGCAGCTGTTTTGAAGCAGGCACGTTATCAGAGTCTTATTTATGTTGATGTGCATGTCCACTTTGCCCTATATCGTGACATCTATTGAATATACTTACTCTTGATTCATGTGTTTCTCCCCTCACATTGTACTCATGCATGTTATAAAACAAACAAACACATTGTTTCTTAATATTTGTATTACTACATACAGTGCAGATATATAGCGATAGAGAGAGCTTGTAGTGTACAATGTTATTCATTATTATGTGTGTGTCTATTGTGTCACCTTGCTGAGGATGCCTGTGTTTTTCTGTTGTTATGCTCCTGCTTAAGCCGGGTTTACTAATTGGACCGTAAGATTGCCTTAACTGGTCCAAGGTGAATGGTTTTATGATAGCATCGTTATTTATGAATAGAATTGAAGAGCCATGTAGTTTCTGTGTGTTTTAATTTCACTTTATCATTTCTGTATTCCTGTTTTTCTATCAGGCTGAAAGAGAAACTACAATGTCCTTAAAGCCGCGGGTGGTAGACTTTGACGAGACATGGAACAAGCTACTGACGACAATCAAGGCTGTTGTGATGCTTGACTACGTGGAAAGAGCCACGTGGAATGATCGTTTCTCGTATCCTATGCCAACTTGCTCCATGTTGAAATTGAAACTGCAACACAAGATTTCTGCACATTTTTCGAGCAGTGTTTGTGGACAGAAAGTCATACAGCTGCTACTTCTACTCGCTTGTACAGAGTTGTATGTGTTTGACTTTAAACACCAAATATGTCTAAATAAGAAAAGCAGATCAGTAATCCGTACTACATCTTTATTAACTGTATATAAACATCTATGCATAATCAAACCACATGTGTTCTAATTTGTGTCCTGAATTCCGACACCAGCGACATTTATGCCTTGTGCGTAGCATACCCAGAGCCTTTGGGTGAAAGATTATACACAGAGACCAAGGTGTTTCTTGAGAATCATGTTCGGCAGTTGTATAAGGTAAGTACTCAAGAAAGCTCACCAAAAGCTGGCAAAGAAAACCAGTAAGGTATTATTATAAAGCATTGTATCTATACATTTTTCTTTCCATAACACGTCATGCTTGTGTGTGTATTTCAGAAAGTCCTGGATTCAGAGGAGAAGGTTTTAGTGATGTACCACAGATACTGGGATGAGTACAGCAGAGGAGCCGACTACATGGACTGCTTGTACAGGTAACATTGCTATAACCTTGCTTACATTCACAATGATACTCTGTTATGATGTTTATTCTGGCATATTTTTCAAGTACAAATGAAGGACATATCTGTAGTGAATCTACTGTTGGCTGTTTTCCTTGTGGTGTGTTAAAGAACAGCTTTTAGCACAAGTTGTGGGCCAAAGGTGGTGTCTGTCTTTGTCATCCATGGCTCTTTTAAGTTAGCTCTGTGGCTCAAGGTCCTAAGATGCAGGATGGTCTCATTCTATCTTAAGTTTACAGAAAGTTTTTGCACACAAAATTACCTTGAAAGTGCCAGTGGCAGCGGGCAATTCTTTTTTCTTGATCCATTTAAATTCAATACTCCCTTGGAGAGCTTTCAGATCTATTTTTAAATTACCAGACTGTCTGCAATGTGTGCATACATATGCCTTTGGTTGGATTTATTATGTCAGCGAGTGAGAGAGAGAGAGTGAGAGAGAGTGAATGAATGAGAGAGAGAGAGAGAGATGCTCTTGGCTTTAGTGGCGACGTAGTTATGTTCAGTTCTTAATATGGAAGTGTACCGCCTATTATCTTAATCTCATGTGTGTGAATATACATGTTTATGTTTGCAACCTGTCCAACACTAATTCCCCTGTCGTGGAGGTTGGACTTGCGTGCCAACCGAATCAAGTGTTTCTCCAGCAGTTACGTTAGCAGTTCTTTGAAACTTGATGCTGGCGTTTCATGCTCCTCAAATATGGATGTTTGAGAGAAATCCGGTTGACTGTGATTGCTGTACTGCTGGAGGAGGGTGCAGTGAGATGAGAGGTTTTGTTTATAACTTCTGTTCCCCGAAGGAGAGAACAATGTACAACACATGTGATATGGGATACCCATGTGTATAATATGCCTGAAGACACCTGTATTTTAAGGGAAATGTCCTTTGGTGACGTAGGTGAGGCCCTGTTGACACCAGTAACCGTGGCTATCCCTCAGATTCGATAGCCGCTCTTCACCAAGCCCAGCTGTGCAGCGGGGCAACCCGATGTTGTACCTTGTTACGTTCCCTTCGGGAACAGAAGTTAGTGACATAACATTTTTTTCCGTTTCAGGCCAGTCAGTCGCTGTAACACATGTAGTGAGGGGGCGTATATTCACTCCCTGCAGACAAGCCACCACACTGGAGTCGAACCTCCAGCACACTAGTGCATCAGAGACCCAGTCAAAAGGACAGAGTGAGGTCCCATCCAGACTGTTAGGTCAAGCAGAAGTGTGCAGCAATGACCAAACTGGCCTAACTGGTCCAGATAATAGTCACAGAAACCCCATTCTACCAAACCCATCATGCTATGCCCCTGGTCAAATGCACCCTCACAGCTTGAGGCAAGTGAAGTTACTCTTCTGCCACGGCTCCTGAGGGACCGTCTAAACAACCACAGAACATCATTGAATTGAGAGTACATTTCTGGCCAGACACCACTGCTCATATGGCCCCAATACAGGCGTCCCTTTCGTGCACGATGCCCTTACATTATGCCGTCATAGTTAGGGGCTGACCCTGAGCTGTTGCATTGGACTTCTCGAATGGTTCGCCAGTAACCACCAGAGCACGACGGCGATCGTAGACACGATTCAGCCGACTAGCTGCGAAAAAACGTAACAAAATGCGCAGTTTGCAACCCAACTGAAGCTGAGCAACGGTGCTGCTGCCTGCTTTCCTGGAGACGGGCCAACATGCAAACGCTGCTTTCCTAGAGGGGAGCTAACGCTACCTTTACACATTTGGTGCAGGGGACGGCAGCCCCAGTTACGCCAAGGCTATGCCTTTGAATGCAAATCTCAGGAACTGCCCGTGGTCCAAGTGTACCGCTACACAGGCGTCTGCAAGATATCTGGCTGATACCCAATCCCTCGTCTCAGGGTTATGAGCATTTTGAACTTGTATTGTTGATGAAGTATGTGTTAGTTTAACATTCTCATGTCCAGATTAGGACCTAGTCTTCCCCCCCAAAATAACGTCTGTACCAATTGCCTCCAAAGCTGGAACCACTCGTATCGCTCTCATGCTCAACAGTGTTTGTTCCCCCCTACCCCTCAGTACCGCTGCGACCTCGTCCACGACAGCCGTGTTCAACGCAGAGGAGCAGAGCAGAGAACGCAGGACGTCTGTAATCAGTCTCTCTGCATCTGAATGACGCGAAGCGCTTTAATATGCTATCAATGGAGGGATTGGATTTGATATGATGTTCATAATAAAGTGGATCTAGCCTTTTCTTTATCAGGTGGTGAAGTAAACATTTGTGTGGACAATGAGTCACACAATGGTGGGATTTATACCTAATAAGAAGTTATAGTAATATTACCCTTTACAATTTCTCAAAATATTATGGCTTCATTCTCGAAACATAGAAAACACAGATACGTGGGGAATGTTTTGGATGTGCAGAACGGTTTAAAAGTGAGAAATCTTGCTGAAAAACATATGAGCTATTAAAATCCACGAGTTAGTACATTAGATCAAATTAATTAATGATTAATCACTGACGTGAAAGCGTGCCACATGCACATTTAATAAGATTAAATTAAAAAAAGAGGGAAGAGTAAATCATGTCAAGTGGATCTACAGGAGATTAAATATTTGAAAGCAATCCAGAATGTCTGAGAGCCTGACTGGATTGTATTTCCATTATATTTTTACTTTTGGAATTGCTACCTAGCTCATGATTGTTCTTTTTTTTGCTTCTTTTAATGAATAAATACTATGACGAATATAAAATTCCCATTACATTATATTTCCACTATAAATAGATGAAAGAAAGGAAGTTTCTTACGCTTAAGATGTTCTGCTCATTCATTGTCCAACAATTCAGGAGATTGGTTTGCTTTCATCAGAATCAGAGCCTTTTATTGCCAAGTGATCGGGTAAGAAATTGTCCTCGGGATGCCAGAGTCAGTCAGTGGGCGACCCGGGCTCTGATCGCGAGCCCGACTTACAACGGGAAGAAGCTGTTAGTGTGGCGCGAGGCCTCCCGCCTGTAGGCGGTCTCATCATCATCAGTCCAATGAGGGTGATGTCATCCGCAAACTTCAGGAGCTTGACGGACTGGTGGCTGGAGGTGCATCTGTTGGTGTACCATTGGCTAATCTTAACGCTCAACGGGCACAGTGACCAGTTAGGGTGACCAAGAAATGGCCTTTCCACTTGTGCCCCCTGGGACACTTCGGCCAGTGTCGTGGTCTCAGGGTTTTTTGAAACGCATCTCCACACACAAATATTAGACGACGCCCACTTTAAAGTCTTCTGGATGCAATTGATATCCTAACGTCCTGACCTCCCACTCCATTGTGTTCAGGTATCTCAACACTCAGTTCATCAAGAAGAACAAACTAACAGAAGCAGACCTACAGTACGGCTACGGGGGAGTGGACATGAACGAGCCGCTCATGGAGATCGGAGAGGTATTGATTCCTTTTCTTTCTTCCCGCACTGGTATTCATTTATTTTTAAATGCTACTTATTTTATATCATTTACATAATTATTTTAGTAGGGCTAGGCTGATTTACCTTCTTTCAATGGAATCCCATCCTGATGAAATAATATATTGAGTTATCATGCTACACAATAACGAGCTCATTCTAACTGATTATCTTTGCACTAACATTTTTAATAAATGGGAAAATATTCAGTGTTTGTCAAGTATTTCATTCACAAGAGTATACAAAACCATGCGGTTACTTCTTAGGTATTTTGTATTAATTGATCAACCAAACAAAATGCTATATATAGACATATATCTATATATTGTAATTGAAGAATGAAAATGACACACATGGTGTTATAAGATTGTGTCCATATCGCAGAGCCCCAAGTCAAAGTAAAAAGAGCTTAGATTGATTGAGTTGCAGCAAAGTCAATCTTTCACTGGACACTGCCCAACTTCAATGACCTCACAGATCTGTTCATACCGTTGTTATATGCCGTCTTTTCAATGGTCTTTGCAGTTGGCGCTCGACATGTGGAGGAAGCTTATGATCGAGCCCCTGCAGGCTGTGCTCATCCGGATGTTGCTGAATGAAATCAAAAAGTATGTCTTTCACACAAGTTGAGCCACAACTGGTGACTACGATGAATGTTTCTCTGCAATGGTGGAGACAAGAGGAACAGTGTATTTAGTCCTGGTATTCCTATTGCACCCTAATGTTTGAAATTAGCATCAGTGCGATGACACATCTCTTGGCTTTCACACTGTTAATATCTGGATAAGCAGTCCCACGGGGCCACAGTGTTTAGCCTACACTCAACAGGGTTCCCTCCATGCCAACGATGTCAGTGCTCACGACAAAAGAAAAACAAAAAGACACCAGCATCGGACCTTACGGCAACTTCCTTGTGTCTCACAGTGACCGCTGTGGCGAGAACCCTAACCAGAAGGTAATCCACGGCGTCATCAACTCCTTTGTTCATGTTGAACAGTACAAGAAGAAGTTTCCACTAAAGGTGAGACCGTCTATACATTCCCCAGAGGATTACAACTGTTTGCATTGTCTTTTAATATCTGTCTATTCAGTCATGGTAGTCAAAGTTCAAAAGGGAAACACAAATATCATTGTCTGCTTAATGTGTTTAACTACTGTTTGTGTCTTGTACAGTAGCCGTTCATTTAGGTCTGTGTATCTCAATGCATACTAAATCCGACACTGGCCACGCCCTCTTCCTGTGTTTCAGTTTTATCAGGAGATCTTCGAAGGGCCATTTCTGACAAAAACAGGAGAGTATTACAAACAGGAAGCCTCCAATCTCCTGCAAGAGTCCAACTGCTCACAGTATATGGAAAAGGTAAGAGGTGTGTGTGTTTGTCTGTCTGTGTGTGTGTCCAGAACATTTTTCTCTAAATTCTCATCCACTAGAAGCAAAGTGCGCATGTCAAGGGCCCCATTGATTCCCTTAACTAGTCATTATCTCTACCAGGAGGATCATGCTGTGTGTGTGTGTGTGGGTGTGTGTTTGAGCTGCCACGTGAGCTGCTATCACAGTGACGTACCCTTGACCCTTGTTATGAGTCATTTGTGCTCTTGCAGAGAAGAACTCCAGACATATAGCTTTCTAGATGGTATGTGTGTAGAGCAGCATCCATCAGATGAGTACATCCATCCAGGGGTGTGTGTGTGTGTGTGTGTGTGTGTATGTGTGTGAACTGGCAGGTCATGTCAGTCCGGTGACATAATAGTTTCAATCTGAGTATTAGCTCGACCATTAACTCGCTACGGCTGAGATCAAAGACCCCTGGACGACTTTAGCTGCCATGACAGCTCTCTGTCTCTGTCTCTCTCTCTCTCTCTCTCCCGCTTTCTCATTCATTCGTTCTTCATTAATCAGCTTTCACTGATAGATTTATCCCCCTAGTGCGTAAACAGGATCATTATTAAAGCGTTTTCCAGGCATTAGGGCCATATGTCGTGGAGCCGCCCACTGTCTGGACAGTTGATTATCGGACCCAGTTTCAACTCCGAGGAAGCAACTTTTTCTCTTGTTGCCATTGTCATTTTTAATTAGTGTGCGTGTTGTTAAATCTGAAACAAATCAAAGTTAAATCATATTATTTTGCTTGATGGTTTGACCCGCACATTGCTTCTATGCGGAATATTGGAATCTAATCCTACAAATAGTATTATACTAATAATACCGTAACCTAATATTTATCTGCAAGTGTGCTGAAATATTGTGTTGGAACTGAATGGATGAACACGCTGCAGCGCATTCGAATGTTGATTTAGATTTCAAATGCTTCGAGCTATTCGGAACAGCCCGATACAGGTTGCATTCGAGGGATATTATTGAAATGGTACTTTTTGAAACCTGCAGACACATTGTCGTCGCTGATTTGTCATTTGACAAACTGACTCTCGTGCCCCGTGTCCTTTCCACCCAGGTTTTGGGACGGTTGAAAGACGAAGAGATGAGATGTCGGAAGTACCTTCACCCCAGCTCCTACTCCAAAGTCATCCACGAATGCCAGCAGAGGATGGTGGCAGACCACCTGCAGTTCCTTCACGGGGAGTGCCAGAGCATTATTCGACAGGAGAAGAGAGAGGGTCAGTTCCCCCACGCGGGGGTCTGTTTTTTGCAGGAAGGAAACTTTCCTGTTGACACATTAAGTTGCGTCATTTTTTCTAAAAAAAAAGTTTAATCACACTGGGTTTTTGTTTTTTCGTCCAGACATGGCCAACATGTACACCCTGTTGCGGGCCGTGTCCAGCGGGCTGCCCCACATGATCCAGGAGCTGCAGGTCCATATCCACAACGAGGGCATCCGGGGCACCAGTAACCTCTCTCAGGAAAACGTTAGTGCCGCAGCAGCGCGCGTGTCCCTTCGTTGGAGATGCAAGCGTTTCTACTTTCAATGCAACTTTGTCTCGCTCTTCCGGCTCCCCCCAGATGCCAACCCTGTTCGTGGAGTCGGTGCTGGAGGTTCACAGTAAATTTGTTCAGCTCATAAATACAGTTCTAAACGGGGATCAGCACTTCATGAGTGCACTCGATAAGGTAATAAAGCCCACGCTCCTACCGGCTGCTGTCGAACAACAACGGTTACTTTGTGTGTGTGTGTGTTAAAGTACAACTGTAAACATGATGCTTTCTTTCACTGTTTATTCGACGTCTCGCTCTCAGGCTTTGACGTCCGTGGTCAACTTCAGGGAGCCTAAGTCCATCTGTAAAGCCCCTGAACTTGTAAGTGCACACACTCGCATACACACACACACACACACACAGTGTGATACACAGTGTCCTGACCAGGTCATGTCCCTCCTGGTGTGTCCGTGCAGCTGGCAAAATACTGCGACAACCTGCTTAAAAAGTCTGCAAAGGGAATGACGGAGAACGAGGTGGAGGACAAGCTGACGAGCTTCATCACAGTGTTCAAGTACATAGACGACAAGGACATCTTTCAAAAGGTGACTCGAGTTCCTCTTTTGCTGCAATGGTATTCAGACCTCCGGGAGCATATTGAGTAGCATAAACTCTCCAAAGAGACATTCTGTTTTCTCAAGTCTTGCTTTTCTTCCTCCCAGTTTTATGCCAGAATGCTAGCAAAGCGGTTAATACACGGTTTATCATTGTCGATGGACTCAGAAGAAGCGATGATCAACAAACTAAAGGTAAATATAAAGACTTTCTCTCACTTGTTTCCTTCCGTTCATATCGTCCTCCTGATTTTCTTTTTCTTTTCTTTTCTGTTTTAACAGCAAGCCTGTGGCTACGAGTTCACGAGCAAACTGCACAGAATGTACACGGACATGAGCGTGAGCGCCGACCTCAACAACAAGTTCAACAATTTCATCAAGACACAGGAGACTGTGGTGGACCTGGGTATCAGCTTCCAGATCTACGTATTACAGGTGAGGAGAACTCCGGTGGGGCTGGCACGCGCCACTCACACCGGGTATGAGTATTTATGTTCTGGTGCTTTTAGTCGCACCGCTACATTTACCTGTCTTCAGTTTCTACCAACCGCAGCTTCTGTTGCCTCGTCGTTCCCAGTCCAAATGTGTCATGTTGTGGTAAATGCTATGTGGTTGCAGGCTGGAGCCTGGCCCCTCACACACATCCCCTCCTCCACTTTCGCCATCCCTCAAGAGCTAGAGAAGAGTGTGCAGATGGTGAGTTTCTCCTCGCGGTGCCCTGCTGTATTGTCAGGTGCAGGTGTGTACTGAGTTAAAGGAGCACAGTGGGAACTACATCCGGTCTTCACCTCCCTTTCATGTGTTCACAGTTTGAGTTGTTCTATAATCAGCACTTCAGTGGGAGGAAGTTGACCTGGCTGCACTATCTCTGCACAGGTAACAGACACACAGGTGCACGGTTTAAAGCAACAGCATCACACCCAGACTGGTCTCATCATGGAAGTGACATATCATCAATAATCATTATATCATAAAATGTGGGTGGTTCTGTTGTACTGGCCGCCATTGAACCGCTTCTGCTCGTCTCTCAACAGGTGAGGTGAAGATGAACTACCTGTCCAAGCCCTACGTTGCCATGGTGACCACCTACCAGATGGCTGTGCTGCTGGCCTTCAACAACAGCCTGACGGTGACCTACAAGGAGCTGCAGGACGGCACCCAGATGAACGAGAAGGAGCTTCAGAAGACCATCAGGTCCCTGCTGGATGTAAAGATGCTCAACCACGACTCGCAAAAGGTGCGTGTTCTCATGCGACGCCCGTCTCATGCGCAGCCAGTGCAACGATGTTGATTTGGATCCTCTGCTCGCAGGAGGAGATCGAAACCGAGTCCACGTTTTCGCTAAATATGAGTTTCACCAGTAAAAGGACAAAGTTCAAGATCACAACGTCGATGCAGAAAGACACGCCGCAGGTAGGAGGAGCGCTTTATCCATCCATCTCAGTACTTTCTCCGGCGTCGCTGTCAAGCAGCGGTGTTGATGCCTGAACCCGTCTGATCATCAGGAGGTAGAGCAGACGAGGAGCGCCGTGGACGAGGACCGCAAAATGTATTTACAAGCTGCTATAGTGAGAATCATGAAGGCCCGCAAGGTGCTCCGACACAACGCCCTGATCCAGGAGGTGGGTGGACGTCGTCTCTATTCAAAGCCCTCGTAGTGATTGCTAGACGCTGTTCAGGGGAAACATCTATCAAACTCTCCCGAAGTAGCCGTCAAAGGGGATTTGCTGGGAATTTCATAATATGCCGTTCTTTTGATTTTTCTTCTGAGGATTCATTATTATTTGAAACAACTATTCTGTCAGCTTCTGTTTTTCAGGAGCTCTCTTTGAGTGATTTACACAACAACACAACACACTTCCAAGTACACACAGCAGTGTTTAATGTGTTTTGTACCTTTTGTATTTTGTCTTTGTAGTCATCCTAGGAGGGATATATGACACATATGAATAAAAAACACACAGATCCACAAAATAAATACACGCATATTTACATTTATATACTGTATATACTTTCATGTACCTTCCACATATCATCTATATGTGCAGTACACAGACATATACAACCACTTACATATAGACACAATAAAATAGCGTTCGCTCCAATTTACATGTTTTTCTTTTGTTATTCCAGATAAAGAATGTTTGCTTTCTATTGCAAAACCAAATAAACCTAACCTAACTAAACATGAGAGATGTATCAGGAGAAGGCAGCATTCTTGCATCCCTGTTTGTGACATTAGATTAACTGCTTGCCATGTTTTTTCTCATCGTCCCTGTGTGCAGGTCATCAATCAGTCCAAAGCCAGGTTCAACCCAAGTATCAGCATGATCAAGAAGTGCATCGAGGTGCTCATCGACAAGCAGTACATTGAGCGAAGCCAGACCTCGGCAGACGAGTACAGCTACGTGGCGTAGGCAGCGAAGCCGAGCCCCCTCCACACAAACACTCGCCTGTGTGACTGACCGACAGTCGCAGGTTTAAAACGCGAAAAATCAATACCAAAACAGACTCATTCATCAATTTTGGTTTGGGACTGTCGCTGTCCGCTGTGATTCTATGCGGTGACCAAAGGCAGGACTGGTGCCTCCATCTTTTGTGTCACGTCATGACAGCCACCTCCCACAAGACCCTTGTCCCGGCCCCGCCCACCTTCTGATTTTTAAGCTGTTTACAACATCACCAGTGCCACGCACCAGTGCGTCAAAAGAAAACGACACAAAGAAAATGCCTATCGCTGTTCGAGATGGAAGAGCCGATAAACCGAGTCCACCTGGAAGGTAAAGTTTAAAAAAAGAAAAGAAACCTGGGGAAAGAGTGCGTTGTGACACCAATGACACGCTTGGTGGCTACACATTAAAAAAACTAAAACTAAAAAAACATGCTTTCTTTTCTCACATTTGCAGTTGTGTGTTTTCTTTTTCATTCTTTGTTAAATGTACTGAAGTTAGGGAAAAATATTGTAATAAAACTGGTATACTGACTATTGTATCTACTTTCAAATGTAAAGAGAAAAACATGAGGTGACAAACATGATTCTGCTGCTTGTCAAATAAATAAATAAAAACACTGAACGGTTTTATGTAAACATTTGTCAAATGCGTGTCCATATGTCGGTCCTTTCTGGTGTCTGTCAAGGAGCGTGTGAGAGGCCGAACTTCGACCGCCAATGGACAAGTGTGGGTCACAGCTGGATGCTGCAACACCAGTGTAGCGACCAGGCCTTCACTGTGAAGCAGCTGCAGGCTGGGATGTTACATTTGATTAGGAACTTGACTTCACTGCGGCCGCACAGCAAGAAAAGCACTGAGGCTCCGATCTGTTTTTGGGTGAAGACTGAGCACAGGAACAAAGGAGCACAGTGAAAGTGCCAACAGCGACGGCTTTGTTAAGCGTTCGCTGTGAGACTGAACTGACCACTGGGACTCAAGTCATTTCATGGTGACATCAGCAGCGCAGCAATTGGCTATGGGGTCCCCAGCAACAAAACGATACCTAAACTGGCCGCTGGATTTGGCCCCCAGATAAGAGACATTTTTCCACAGCGAGCTTATTAAAGTAAACAATGTCTCAGTTCCGTTTGGTTTACCCAGTAAGCATGGACGGATTAAGAAACCACGGGCCCCTGGGCCTGGACGTGTCAAGGGCCCCCCCCACCCCACCCGCAAAAAAAAAAAAAAGTCACATTTTTTAAATTTATATATAACTTTGTTTTTTTTACATCGCTAACAAAACAGTCCGTATGGAACAACGATACCGGAGCTGAGCAGACAACATAACGCGAATTATATGACCATGACATGAATGACTTAAGCCTCGCATATACCGGCTATGGCGCATCGTGTCATATCATCATATCAATACAAAATTAATAACAGCTACTTCACGCAGAGGCTCTGGATTAGGGGCCCCCTGAGCTCATGGGCCCCTGGTGCCGGTAGGCTCGTTCGGTAATCCATCCCTCAGTAGGACTATTGGGGCCCTGTTACTGACATGAATGACTTAAGCCCAGCATATACCGGCTACGGCGCATCGTGTCATATCATCATATTCATATCAATACAATGTTAATCACAGCGACGTCACGCGCGGAGGCTCAGGCCCAGGGGCCCCCTGAGCTCATGGGCCCCTGGGCCTGGGCCCGGTAGGCCCGTTGGTTAATCCATCCCTGCCAGTAAACCGTGACAGTCACCAAGCATGCACTACGACCTGCAACTGAAGCAGCGAAATGGAATTCAGCGTGCATATAGATGAATACCATGAGAGAACAATTGTGTGAAAAAGCTTTCCCAGCATGCATCTCTCCAAGGACGTTTAACAGTGACTGGAATCACCCGGACCTCGATATCAAATACAGGAAAGTAATAGTGAGTGACTTCAGTTTCATGTATTTAAAAAACTGCTTCATTCGCGCATGCGCGTTCGGTACGCAGAGTGTATGACTGCTGCCTCAGTGCGCGGGGTGCGCCCCGTTGTTGCGACTGCTGTCCATGGTGCTGACGCAACAGCATAAGCGGAACACGTCATTCATATTGGGAGGAAGATGACACGGTATTTAGTGACGTATGTCCGAGCAGAGGGGTCATACCGATTGTTTCGCGCGTCGCAAATGAGCCATGTTTTATGTAATAGTAGTTAATTTATGGACCTAAACGGTGCACGCTGGAAGAAAGCCACCCCACCACCCCGTCCTCTTTTCCCTCGAGGTTTTATATTTTGTTATTATACTGTCTTCCACTGTACCGGACCTCGTGGCGCAACGGTAGCGCGTCTGACTCCAGATCAGAAGGTTGCGTGTTCAAATCACGTCAGGGTCATGTCTTTTCTATCAAATACATATATGTTTGTTTATTAACATGAAAACATCTACAGACGATACATCACAAAATACAATGTCTCGTGTCTTGGCCTCCATGTCAGACTATGTCTAAACAGCTGTTTACCTTATCGCCATCCAGTTGAATAGGAAACATAAAGCCATTGAAGTGAAACATACATTATAATTAATCTTCTTTCATTTCATATTCACCGTGCATGGACTCGCCGTAATAGAGGCATTGTCCATACTCCAGATGTCAGTGAGAGAGTTCCGTGAGTAAGTTCTCAATGTGGGCTTTCAATCAGAGAAGTGAATGTGTCCAACAAAGCACTATAGCTGTCCCATCAACCACTGCATTCAGGACTGACCCTGACATGATCTGAATAAGCAGCCTTCTGAAGCATCTTGCTCTGTTGTGTAATCTAATGAAACACACTAATGCAGCTCGCGTACTCACAACAACTAAGAAAAGAGATCACATTACTCCTGTTTTAGCTTCTCTCGCTGCAGTATGATTAAGAATCACATTTTAAGTTATTCTCGAGTCCTAACCTACAAAGATTGGTGATGCTCCATCATATCTTAAGGAGCTTGTAGTACCCTATTGCCCCACTAGAGAGCTGCGCTCATGATGCGAGGCTACTTGTGGTTCCTAGAGTCCCAAAAAGTAAGGATGGGATCACAGTTTTTCTGCATTCTTCCCGCTTCACTGCTCATTGCCATGACTCCCAACGTTGTTGCTGATGGACGCATCCCTAGTCCGGTATGAGGCAGAGGGGTTTTGGGCCCATGAAAGTCTGTTGCTGAAGGGAACACTTTCCGGTCCAGGATCCGGCCCTATGGCATGGTACAATCCAGTCCCATCTGTGGACATGAAAGTGTGGAAATGAACTGAATAGAGAGCGGACTCAATTTGAGACAAAGGTTTAAATTAGGGGAGCATCGGAGGCTGACGTATATGCTGTGCACACATTCTGTCAAAACACAACCATTGGCTCTGTCAAGTTCTATTTGGACTCACCAACTATAGATCCTTGACTTCCCCTGGGCCTATTTGTTATGTTGATGTAAAGCCGTGTTAGTAACCAAAATCAGTTTACTGGCATAATTTCAGAGGATTTGGGTATTAGAATTGGTCAAGGGGTGATATGTATATCCTGCCCTTGTCAAATAAGTGCCCCTAAAACCCATACTGCCAGAGAAATGAACCAGCCCTCACCTACAGGCTTCATACCACCATTGTTTAGTTCCTCTTCTTGCTCTCTATTTGTAAAATATGTAGGTTGTGCATCATCAACATTCTTTCACATATAGAGCCAGCAGCCCATAGCCCTCTGATGTGAGTCATAGATGTCACACATGGGACTGTTTATTCTAAGATCAAGAGCCAGAGGTGAAATGTCATATATAGAAAACAGGACGTTTTCCTTTTTAATGTACTTGCCGTCAGTGCTGGGCGACACAGGGATCAAACAGAATGTGTTTGCAAAAACTCAAACAAAACAGAAAACATCTGGCAGCATTGGCAAATGGTGTAAGCAGATGCTGACACCGCTCTGTGTGTTCAGTGTACGGCGGCCCTCAACGCAGCAAGTACCGGCTCTGAACCCAATCCCAACAAAAGGAGGTTCCTGCAAGCAAAGACAGGGTGTAATACTGTTAGGAGCCTGCAGAGGGAGCCATTTAGCTTTCATAAAGACGGGTTGTTGGACAAGTCGGTCAGTGAAGGGGGCATTTCATGGATCATGCACATATTAAAATAATACACAAAATAAATACAAACTTTTATTATTAGCTTGTTTGGGGATCCACCAGTGACATGACACTTGTTTTGAGGCTTGGCAACCATTGTTTTTCCTTGAGTTAAACCACTCGGAGTCGTAGTGTTGAAAAGGTGACTCAACTTTAAAGCCTTCTGATATACAGACACATATGGAAGCCCATTACGCCCCTGTAATGAGCAGATTTAGATCCTGTAAGTCATAATTATGAGATGCTAAATCCTACTTATGAGATAGTATCTCATATGACTGACAGGTAGCAGAAATGGGCTTTCATCAGGCCACACACACACAGTGGGTGGATGATGCATGACATGTCCCCATGGTGTCATGACGTTGGAGAGCGGGGACTCCAATTCACTTAAATGTAAAGTAGAGGCTAATAGGTGTGACCCCACCATGCACACTATACCTTTGTACACACAACGCAGCTGACCGTTTGAAGTGCACGTGCAGCGTGCCATCCATTAGCACCTTTATGACCGTCATGATGATTACAGGGAACGTTAGCTGCAGACACCAGGCCAAGCTGACGACTTGATGAATGTTACTGTAGCCTTCACAAGCCCACACGCAATTCTATTCAATTCAGTTTATTTTGTATAGCCCATTCTCACAAATTACAAATTTGCCTCAGAGTGCTTTACAATCTGTACACATAGACATCCCTGTCCCAGAACCTCACATCGGATCAGGAACAACTCCCAAACAACCCTTTCTTTGGGGGGAAAAAGGGAAGAAACCTTCAGGAGAGCAACAGAGGGGGATCCCTCTCCAGGATGGACAGATGCAATAGATGTCATGTGTACAGAAGGACACATTAGAGTTAAAACACATTCACGTAAGATGTGATGGGGAACCAAGAGGCATCTGTAAGGCCAAGTCACCTTAGGTCAACATCAAAGTGGCATGAGAAGGCGCTGGAGGAGGTAGAGGAGGGACGTAATAACTCAGCAACACACCTCTATGAATTAGATTAGATTAGATGTTCCTTTATTAGTCCCTCAATGGGGACATTGCAGTATTACAGCAGCAGGTGCAGCGCAATATAGGCAGTAATACAAACTAAAACAAGTTAAAAAACAAAAAAAATACAATATCAATATTATATATACAGACGGAATAAAAGTATATACAAAGTAACAATTACGTGTATTGAACAGTCAACAGATTAACGTGTGAATCGTTGTGGTGCGCGATTCTCTGGTGATGAGGGTAAGTCATGATGCGTCACGTCACGCCAAGAATGCAAAGGTGACCAAATATTGGTCTGAAGTCAATACATTAATGATGTAAGAGAAGAAGAAGAAAAAGAAGAAGAAAGAAGAGCTGGTTGCTGAAGGGCATCACACCAACAGAACATATTTGAGAACAAAGTGTGCGCTCCATCTTGCATCCTGCGCTGGTGTTCGTGTTCACTCTCTTGGACTGCATTAGATCACAAGAGCAAAGAGCCACAGAAAGGGCTCTAGTGAATTGAGTCATATACCGTGGATCCCGCCTCAGGCCCGGCTCTCTTTTCAGTGCTGCGGTGCAATCACTTATTACGTTGGGCCCCACGCTCGCTGCAACAGAGCTCCGGCCCTGCACCTGAGCTGGAGCCGCCCGGGTTCCCCGGATCCACCACACGCCGGATGTCGGTGTTGCAATCGCTTCCAATTTGCTTCCACAAATGACAACACAGATAGCCAGGGGAACAGAGGTGGTTTCTAAATGGTTTGGGGAACCGTGTGTGTCCATGTGTGTGTGTGTGAGGGTTAATCTGGATCTATTTGTGTAGGCCCCCTTGCTCTTGAATCTGGAATAAAGACACGGATAATCCTGAAAGTATAAATGCAAAGTGTGTTTTAGTGTCTCCAGTCTTAATGACAATCGATGATCCTTTCAAAAACAATCTGCCCAGAGAGGGCAGAGGCTTGTAAGATATCCACTAAAGTTAAACAACGAGTTGAGCCCACACAAACCCACGAACAATAACAACACACATCCAAACTGTTCCGTAACTTTCTGCGATAACAAAGCCACGCGATGTGAAGTGTCTCTCTCTTTCTCTCTCTCGATGGGGGTTAACCCCGAGCTACAGACCTGCACACCGCAGCCTATCTGGTGGTGTGTTTGTATGTGTGTGGGAGGAAAGGGGGGGGGACATTCTTCGAGCCTGCTCCGACATGTGGACGCGCTCGCGGTGGCAGTCCAGTGGTGCGCTCTCGCTGGAGAGGCTTCTGGCTGAGGAAGTTTCTGTAAAGTGAGTCAACGCGGCGCGCGCGCGCACACACGCACACACGCACACACAGGGAGGACGCCAACCCTGCTCCAGCCGCCTGCCCGGATCAAATGCTGGGCTCTCCACCCCCTCTCCCCTCGTCTTCCTCCTCCAAGGACGCCGCCGGACCCAGAGACAACTTCACTTCGACCTCCTCGTCGCAACCGCCGAGGATTTGAGTTTTGTTTTGTCCTTCGCACGCCGGGGACGGTCCCCGTCGCCCTGGCGCGGCTCTTCTTTTCCTCGTTGGGATTAACGCGGCGCAGGGTGCAATGAAAGTGACGGTGTGCTTCGGGAGGACCCGGGTGGTCGTCCCGTGTGGAGATGGGAATATACAAGTCCACAGCCTCATCGAGCAGGCGGCCATGAGGTACAAGAAGGCGATCGCGAAGGTAAGCCCCAGCGCGCAGCCCCGCCGCTTTGCGGAACGTCCCGCGGAGCCTCGACATGGCGCGTTTTTTCCCCTCCACAGGCAAAAGAAGGAAAGCCAAGTGGCTGCCCCGCTGTTATCCGGAGCCCTGTGAGGGACCCACAGGGGCCCCCCTGGAGGAAGGAGTGGGGAAACTATTCATTGCAATATCGAAAGTGACGCTGTGGAGGGCAGATTTCTCTACGAGGAATCCTCCCCACAACAACACGGTGTTGAAGCATATGGACCGCTCTGTGTGGGCTGTCAGGGAAACAGTTGTGCTGGCCTCAAAAGTGTGCAAGAGTGCACGGAGTTCATCCAGGTGTGTGTGTGTGTGCCAGTATTAGGCTGTCACCGTTTGGTCAACCACACACACACAAAAATAGACTATAGGTTATTCCTGAGTTACAAATATAATCTACTATCATGTAGGTACACTGTTGGATGCACATTGTAAACCGTATGTGTGTGTATCTGTGAGTGTGTGTGAGTGTGTGTCCTAATCCGTTGTTAGTTAAAACGTGCAAGAGGCCATGTGCATAGGTGGAGGAACACTGCTTGGGACTCATTGCTCTCGTTGCAGTTACACGCTGACCAGAAAATAAGTTTTAAAGTTTTAAAGCTCATCCAAGTTTGTGGACTACGGAGGTCGAGGGAACGCACAAGTGTGTGGAACCCCCTCTGCCAAGTTTGAATAAGCCCTGAGTATGACACTGATTGCTTTTCCCTTCATGTGGGTTTCTAGTGGCTGCGCTCCGAGGCCCATTAACTGACGAATGAATGACCTCAAGTGAGGCACTGTTCCCGTGGTTAGAGACAGCGCTCTCTCT
This sequence comes from Pseudoliparis swirei, assembly GCF_029220125.1. Taxonomy (NCBI): domain Eukaryota; kingdom Metazoa; phylum Chordata; class Actinopteri; order Perciformes; family Liparidae; genus Pseudoliparis; species Pseudoliparis swirei. The sequence continues at coordinate 17,871,926 of NC_079403.1, forward strand.
TTGCCATGTGGTGTTACCGTGCAACCTCTTAGCAAGGCACTGGAGCACCTGCACTCAAAAAAACGATTCAAGCCCTTCTTAGAGGTGACACATTTAAATATTGTTTGATACATTTAAATAAATCAATTACAAAACGAAGATATTTATATTGAATGGGTGTAACACAAAATGTAGGAATACTTTCATTTATTAGATTTATTTAGGTTTCACTCACAAAAACGATTCAAGCCCTTCTTCGAGGTGACACATTTAAATATTGTTTGATACATTTAAATAAATCAATTACAAAAATAGATATTTATATTTAATGGGTGTAACACAAAATGTATGAATACTTTCATTTATTAGATTTATTTAGGTTAGATGGTGTGCATATCAACTCAAAATACATGTGTTTCATTGAGGACTACCCTTTGTGCATGCGCCTTCTGAAAATCAGTTGTTTGCATGAGGTGAAGATACTTTCAGGGCTGTACGGTGGTGTAGTGGCTAGCACTGTCGACTCACAGCCAGAGGGCCGTGGGTTCAATTCCCAGTCGGGGTGTTCCTTCTCTGTGGAGTGTGTGTATTTTTTTAGTTAGTTAGTTTATATTTTGAGTTGGACAACACAAATTAATTTAATTTAATGAATATCGTTATTTTATTTGAGATGTATTTGATACAAATGAGTTGGACTAACTTAATTACATTGTATTGCACTGATGTGCTAAATTTGAGATGGAGTTGCATATAATTATTGGATGGAAAACCTGCCAACAATTTAATTGAGTTCATCCAATGAGTCATTTCTTTGAGTGTGGACCGACCCCCTCTCTGTTGGAGAGAGACATCCCAGAGTGAGGCCATGGCATGGTCTGGGTTTGATGGAACACAATCAATGTTTTTTCCCCCTCTTCAGCACATTTCTCAGAGAGGCTTCACTTCACACTTCAGCTCCATGGCGACAGGTGAAATACCGTCGACCTCCTGGAAAATATTCCCATTGATTCATATTCATGCGTCGGCAGTATATCTTTACCACCGAAGCCAAACGGTGACAAAGTAGGTCGACGTTAACGCTTGTGCTTCAAGAACACTTCCTCCTTGCAGACACACACACACACACAGAGACACACTCCCCCCCCCCCCCCCCCCTGTTCACCAGTGCTGGTTGTGTTTTCCATGGTTCAGCAGAACGGAGGCGACTGGTCCATTGATCCATGCAGTGTAAATGTAGAAGTGTCGGTTTCCCCTCTTGGCTTCGGGGTCAACATAACTACTGTATCACAGGCCAAGACCTTTGGACTACAGGAAGATGAGTTCAGGTCACATCAGTTGTCATCAGGTCCAGATGGCATATCTGGGCGAGTACTGAAGACCTGTGCTAACCAGCTAGCTCCAGTGTTCACCACAATATTCAACCTCTCTCTCTGATCCTGGGTCCCCCATACTGCTTCAGAGATCAAGAGATCCCTGTGTGCCCAAATGTGCTAAAGCTTCTGATGATGTGAGACTGTGGTGGCCGTGGCCACCACCCTCATGAAGAAATGAAATGCTGAGAGGACTACATCTTCCTCCATTCTCCTTCCCCCCCCTCCTTCCTCCATGGACCCGCCTTACAGATCAAACCCATCCAGATGCTGTCTCCAGTGCACTCCACACTCACTCTCACTCTCTGCCTCTCCAGAGGGGGGGCATGTGAGGACTACTGTTCTGATTATTCATCAGCTTTCAACACCATAGTCCCCTCAGACGACTGCTCAGCTTGGCCGGCAAACTGATTGAGCTGCTGTGCTTGTGCTTGGATCCTGGAGACCCTGACCAGGTGACCAGGACACCAGTGGGGTGGATCCCCCCAGACTCACTCCCCCCCCAGGATCCCCCCCCCAGGGCTCCCCCCCTCAGCCTCCCCTCCCCACACATGACTGTGGCCAGGTTCAACTCTTCAACCAAGTTTCAGATCAAGTTTGGTGGTGGTGGTGGTGGGTGGGCACATCTCCCGGCACGGGGAGAGCCTGGAGGAAGAGGAACTGAGGCTGATGGTGCCAGGTCAACAGCCATGTCACTCTGGTGCCAAAACAAAGATTTCATCATGGGAACTTTAGAAGGGAGGAACAACAAGGACGGAACTGGGGGATCGCAGGACTACTGTGGAGAGGGTGGTGGAAGGGGTAATAAAGTACACACTGGGGAGAGGGGACATGGTCAAACATCACAGACATCTGACATCACCGGCAAAGTGAGGCCTCTACCACCTCACCTCAGGCAGCTCAGGCAAGTGAGGAAGGATAAAGTTCCCTCCTGGTCCTTCTCTCCATCTACTCTGAGAGTCGGAGCAGAGCATCACAGCCTGGTGCTGCTCTGCTCTGCTCTGACAGGAAGACTGCTCCGCACAGGGCTTTGCAGAGAGCACTGGAACGGAACCCCCACTGAGCCAGACTTAGGAGGTGCAAGGAGGTGCAACCAGAGCCCACCAGGGGAGAGCCATCCTCACCACACATCCACACCAGCTGCTGCAGACTGTTTCAGCTGCAGGCGCCTGGCCTGCGCTCACAGAGAGAACGCTGCAGACGTGCAAGACAGAGGCCATCAGGACATTTCAGGCCTCTCAACTCCGACCTCACCCCCACCCCACACCCACCACAGCACACACACACACACACCACACACACACACACACACACACACACACACACACACACACACACACACACACTTTGTAAATAATTTTGTAAATAGTGCTTGCACATTCTGCTGAGTTTGCACATCTGTGCTGAGCATTGCCACTTGCCCACATGTAAACATCTTGAATCTTGAATCTTGAATCTTGAATCTTGTATAACATTCCCGCAGTTTACGGCCGCTTCGACGCGTAATTCCCATGAAGGATCAGTCGTTCAGCTTTAGCATGAAGAACAGAGAAACATTTGACCAGTGAAGTAGGCGTCCGCCACAGTTCAGAAGCCTCAGATTGCAGAAGCATATTTTACACCTGAGGATTGTTTAACCCTCCTGTTACCTTAACATTTACTCACATATTTTACCCTCGGGGTCAATTTGACCGCAGCAATTAAAACCTCCAGAAAATTAATAGAATTAATATTGTTTCCCAAGTTTAAGTGTGAGGTACTTTATGTTTGTTTGTTGACTACCTAAATAGCCCTTTAAATATATAAAAAAGTTGATATTTCTTATATGTTTGACACAGTGAAAAACAGCCTGGGGTCAAATTGACCCCAAAGAACACCGACGTTAAACATTGAATGGGGTCAAATTGACCCTAAAGGTAACAGGAGGGTTAAAAGAAGAAAAGTGTGGGTGACGCCGGTTTGTATTCGTATGGGATACAAGCGGCACACTAGAATAAGTAAGCTATAAACACGAAGGACGCTTGTCGTTTGATTAAGGAGGGGAAAAAAGAGTTGCTTGGAACCGCACCAAACAGTGAAAGGTGTGAAAGCCCCTTTTAGAGGAACTCAAGATTGATCACCATTTTATCTGGAGACAAACTCATATAAGAAACACTGCCCCGCACGTCGGGCTTCAGCAACGACATCACGTCCGCCTTCTTCTCTACCTTCCTCCTCTATACTTAAAGCGGATCTCACGCCTCCACCTACACTCTGATGCATTTATCTCCCTCTCCATTGCGCGGGAACCATCTGGGGTTGCAAAGATATCCGTCACATGTGTTGGAGAGGCTGTGATGCTTTTTACATCATTTCTTTTTGCGGCCTGTAATCTCAGTTGTGTGTAAAACTTCTCCTTTCGGAATGAGCTCAGCCCAATGAAGACCATGTCACAGGCTGTTCCAGCTTACCGCATCTTCTCCGGGGTCTCCCGAGGCCTCCGTCACAGCCTGAGTGGGACCAGGATGTACGAATCAATCAAGCCCTGGAGCACCGTTACGCTCAGAGTCGATCTGGACTCCAGTATGCACGGTCATGAAGGAGTCGCGCCAATTGGCTTTTCAAGCTTCTCATCCTGCCTTTCGGTGCCCCATTTCTGTTGTTTTCAGCACTTGGCCAGTCAAGTAATAACTGAGTCCTTACCACATTTATTTGAGTCACGTAAGCAGGAGCAATATGACGATTTTTGTTGTTGTGGTGGGCTTTCCTTTTTGCCATACGAAACAACGCGTAGATGTGACTGGGAGGTTCGTCTGTTTTCCCATTTAGAGCACCGGCTGAGACGTAAAGCTAAATACTATTTGAAACATTCAGACACTGGATCCCTAATTTGTGGCTCTAACACTCGGACAGACGGCGACTCAGGATCCCATTTGTCTCCTACCTTCCCAAAGTTACTCAACCTAAATGGTGGCTAAGGCCTTCAAAACACATAAGTGGCCTTTCCCCCTCACTATATTCCACAAATTCAGGCTTTGTAGACGAGTCACAGCGAAGTCAAGTTGTTGAAATACAGATGGAGAAGACTGAAGCACTCCTCCTCTCTGATTACACGCCACATCAGCAGCATCTGATGAGCATGTGTCCTTTGGTTCCAGGATGTCTGAAGACAAGTCCACGAGGTTATCATGTATCTTTATAGCACGTACACATGCATCTGACCTCAATCATAATAGAGTAAAAGGTGGTAAACGTGGTTGTTTAACAGTCACCGTGTCCACAGCTGACAGAGTGATGTAACTGTTAAACCGAGATAAAGTAACAGTTGGAATCATCTGTATAAGCATACAGACTGGAAGCACGAATAGAAGTTTTTACACCGTTTTTTGGATGAATTAAACTCATTAGTAACATTTAGAGATGTGCTTGAATCCAGGCTAACTGCTTCCCCTTTTGTTTCCAGCATTTATGCTAAGCTAAGCTAATTGACTACTGGTGGGAGCTTTATATTTAGCGTACAGCAAGTAAAAGTGTTCCCCCCAAAAATGTCAAACTATGTTCAAGCCTTATTTAAAAAAAAAAAAAAGTTAACTTTGAAGTATTTGTTAGCATTAGAGTCCTGGGTAGACGTACTACGATTGCGGCTTAACAGCTGTGAATCTTTTATTTATTTGTTCATTTAAAGTGTTTTAAGTTAGAAGTGCAAAACATCCGTGTAGATTCTGCAACACAATACAAACAGAAATGGGGAAGACAGTCTGCCCCAGGGCAGCTGTGGCTACTGATGTAGCTTACCACCACCGGGATGACTGTGTGTATGACTACTGGACTCTGGACTCTGTAAGCGACTTCGGGTATTGAGAGAAGCGCTATATAAAATTGAATGTTATTATTATTATGTTAAGTGCATATTTTTCTTGTGCTGCATAAAGTAACAGGCCTTTTCCACTTCAAAGAACCAAATGGCAGCAACAGATGCAACATATTGTCTGACCAATGGCTGTGCAGTAAATCTTCCGTACATCGACTCGGAGCCGCGGCGTGGTCACGCTGACTGCACGCCTAGCCGGCGGCCTGCTGCTGCTGACCCCTCATTGTTGTCATTTCAAAGCAAGTTGGCTGTTGAGCAACCGTCTGCTCGACCTGGTGAGAAACAAACACGACGTTGGAGAGCCGCTCCCTACAGCAATGTCTTGAGAACGAGACTCTTGTCTGCTGCGGGGCAAAGCTAGGACAAGTTAGCATCTGTCTGTGACATGATGTTGGAAGCACCACGCTGATTGTTGATTTTGGAGTGGAAAAAAGGGAAAACAGGACACCCTTTAAAACACAAACATCTTTGTTTCCAGGCCTTTTCAAAGAAGTGACTATAGCAATGGCGTTACGTGGAAAGATCCCACAAGCACCACTTCTCTGTTCTGGGAACCATCAGCCTCCACCAAAAGTACAACAAGAGTGTTTAGTCCTCATCTATTCTCAGATGAGGGCTCAACAATAAAGAGCCGCTGCACGGAAACGCAGCGCAAAGAGAAAGTGGCGCTGCGAGGGTTGTCGGTGCTCAATAGCTCACGACGCTCAGCGGCTCCCTGCTTGTATAATGGCGAGGAGCTGCTGTGTGTGAGCGTGAATATTAGAGTAGTGGAAGGTAATTGGGGGGGTATTAAGTGAGTGGACTGTACAAGGCGGAGCCCTGGAGGGTGATGGGATGCACTGTGATTGATGGTAACTGAGTAAGAGTTGGTCCGGTTCAACTGTGGTCAAGCAGCAGCGATTTTCTAGAGTTTATCTCCATCTCAGCAGGGAACAAAGGATTCTCTTCTGGCCTTTCCCTTCAGTTTGCTATACCTTTGCTTCATCTCTCTTTTCTTTCTTCCTTTCTTCTCCTTTATGGTTTTCCAGCCGACTGAGCAGCGTCCTTGCTTTCGTGCTCACTCCTTCCAGGGGAATACTTGCCTGCCAGTCTTTGACTAAAACACCACACACCCGCTGCTCCCGAATCACGAGTTTAAGTTTTGCCCAAGCATCCCAGAAAAGATGTTCGTAACCCCCGGCCTGCGCCGCACGTCCGTTCTCATTGCTTTCAGCGGAGATCTGAGACAGAGGTTTACTCAATGTGAAGTTTCTTGCTTTTAAAACCAGCATGTCAAAGAGGGAGATCACCTCAGGTGCAGTACAGAATCTGTAGCAATAATACAACTTGCAGAAAACACATTGTACAGTGAAGAATAGCCTGCAAACCCGTGGAGCCTGGTACAGCCTGTTTATTGTTGTATGGTGGTGACAGTAAATGTTGGAGCAGACTAGTTGTTAAAAACTATTCTAAAAATAGAGATCTTCATTCCTTCATTGTAAGTATAGTTCAGCAGGGTAGAAACGTATACAGTACTGTACAGCCCACAAGTAGCTGGACAATGACGTGCTCTTTTGTTATTTTCCACCCAAGCACATTTAGAAAGGACTTAAAACAGACTACAGGGTTTATTTTTGTTGTTGTTCTCATTCATATTGGAAAAACGGTTTGTGTTGGTGCACAGTGAAGCACAATGATCGTAAGCATAAAGAAGGAGTAGTATGAAGTACTTGTTTATTGACGAATATTTGAGATATTCTTTACTGAAAAATGTATTTACAAATTAACCCTTGTGTTGCCTTCTGGTCATTTTGACCCGATTCAATATTTAAATAATTTTCTGAGATTTTTAATATAGGGGTCATTGATTGAGGGTAAATTAAAAATAAATAGAAAAATATAAGGGTAACAGGAGGGTTAAACATTGAATCGGGTCATATTGACCAAGTGTGAAGGAGAATGGTGAATTTTGAATAGATCAGAATTGACAGAAGGGCAACACAAGGGTTAATTTGTAAATACATTTTTCAGTATATCTATCTACAAATATTCATTTCATACTACTCCTTTATACTACTATTTATGCTATTGGATCATTGTGCACCACACGCAAACCGCTTCAAAAAGGATGATTTACAACAACAACAAAAACAACAAAAATAAAAAAAAGTCCTTGTTTTGCTTCCTTTCTAAATCTAAAAAGAATTAAGAAAGAGGCGACATGGTGGCTTGAGTGTTGACAGAGAAAAACATCGGTCCAAAATGTGTTGGTTGGAGGCTGCAATGTATTTGTAACCAAAATATTAAGCGATTGTTTGAGTTTAACTTGTCCAATTTAAATCTGGGGACTATGTACAAAAAGGTCCCTACACAGTTTCTCTGTTTTTTTCACAGACACAAACGCCGTCAAACCTTCGGTCTACGTTAGTGCGGCTTGAGAATTTGAGAGCTCTGCCGTACAACCTGCCTGGCTGGCGAGCTTCCGTACTCACGCGGACGGCATCAAGGACAATGAGGCGACGCAGAGGCCCTTATCTTTCCCAAACAGTGTCTCTCGTCAGGGCCAAGCCGAGAGGGCTTCAGGGCTTCCCCGCTGGCGAGCATGCATGTTAGGTGTACACACAGGTGCTGATATAGATATACTAAATGCTATGCACACCACACATGCATGCAAAGATGTGTGGCTGCTCAAGGCAAAAAGCATTAAACGTTCTCTGGACGCTGGATTGAAAGCATTGAGCTCCAGTGTTTCAGGCGACTTTTCTGACTGTCGCTGCTGAAGACAGCAATGCAAGCCGGCCGCATGCCATCACGGTAACTGCCAAAACCGGAGTAGGCCACAGAAATGCCAAGCCTCTGCGTGACCACTTGTCTGGCTACATGTATTTAATGTTGGGGGCATTCAGGGTCAGTTTCTGTTGTCGCCGCTGATGTGGTTTGACTAGTTTACTATTTTCTTCTGTTTACATTCTTTGGTTTGCTGTGTTTAGACATTGGCCTTGGTTCTACATAACAGAAATTCCCTTTTGTTGTCAAATCATTCACACATTCAGCAGCACCGAATAGCGTGGCAAGAAGCTCAAGGGGAATTTGTGGGTGTGTACATGGATTCCATAGCCATGTTTCCAATGCCGTCATATGCGTGTTCTTCAACGAGAATTTCTCTCCCGCATAACACGTTTTGGCCACACTGACACGTCGAGCACAGGCTCTCCCGGCAGCGGCCTTGTGACGCCTGGGACTCGCCGGTTCAGATAACGGAGCTACTGATTAGCCTGTACCGGTCGAAGCGAAACAATATCAGCACTGCACTGCACTTGATCTTGCGTAACTTAGACGTTTGCTTGTGTCGTGAGGCTTCTCGTCACAGCACCAGAGAGTCAGAGCCTCCGAAACGTCACGGCGTTCCTGTTTGTCCAATGTGGTGGTGAAAGTTGTTCCGATGAAATGTTGCAGCTGCTTTTTGATGCTCTGACAAAACAGCATTTTGTTATTATTGACCCAGACACACATTCTCCTGATCTGGAGGCAGCTGCGCACAACCGCTCTGCCACAACGGTGCAACAATAGCTTAGATTGTTTTCTTTTTTCTCTCATCTCTCTTTCTTATCACTCTATGCTTCCCCCTCTCAATCCATTCCCATTCACCTCTAACGCTCCCTTTTGTTATCACAGATTAGTCACCAGAAGATAATGGCTTTGCTTTGGGAAGGTTAGCATTAAGCTCCTTTCATGTAATTATGTTGACCTGGCTGGTAGCCACATATGTGGAGTCAGAAGAATTGGTTTTGCCACCGCCAACTGAGACACAGGAGAGAAAGGCAGAATAAGTGGTAATCTTTAGTCATACAAAAAACCCTTACGGATAAGGCTGCTCAATCTTAGAGGTTTATTGTTCCTCCTAACCCGTTTTATGTCCTCTGTCTTCTTTTCTGCTATATTCAAGATTCACTGCCTGTTGGTTGGGAGTTGAGAAAATGTAAAAAAGCTAATTTTTCCTGTGCTGTCAAACCAACCCTCTCCATATTCTGATACATATGGCTGAAAGTTGGACCACATAATCCATCTTTAATTTTTGGAGACATTGTTCTTTCATTGAACAATTGGGCAAGGTAACACGCTGTTCAAATTAATTGTATTTCATGTGGAAAGGTCCAACTATATGCTTGCTAATGCTGCTAAAATGGAAAAGCACTTTCAACCCAACACAATCTGAAAGGGTGTTTTGAAAGCTTCCACTGTCTACACGTTGCACGTCTTAACATGGCCCCCACCCCCTGTTTCTGCAATTAAAATGTACACAGGCATTACGTTTCCATTCAGTAATGGTATAGGCTTCTGTCGATCCACTTTTTACCCAGAAGAAGCTCCCAGATCTGACTCTGTGAAGAGGAGAAGCTTTCCCTCAGCTTTTATATATTTATATATATAGAGGGAAAATTACTCTGGCGACAGAAATAATAAAAATTGGTTCACTTAAACTACAGTGGGTGCAGCCAGGGAAACACAGCCCGGCAACCTAACGGTATGAATTATACAAACATATTGAAGGTTAGTCAGGGTAATTGATGACTTTTGATCATCAGCAATATTTCAGGTAGCGGCAAGAAAGAGAGATTTATGATCTCAGCCGCTTCTTGCTCTCTTGCTTTTACAACAGGCTTTAATGTTTCTAAGCCAGAATATTAATAGTTAGAATGATTCCGCAACATCTAACTCAACCACCAAGATTATTCATGCACTGAGAGCAGTTCGCCTGCTTGAAAAAAAAAGAAGAAAACTCCAGTCTACTCTTATTTCAGAGCTGTAGGACATGGATCGGTGGTTCATATGACATGCTTCACTGGCTGGCCGACCACATAGTCAAAGAAGTGGAGTGGTCTCCATTAACAACCCACCAGCCATGGTGTGGGGAGAGCCGTATACTGTACATTTGCTTAACTTATCCATGAAGTCTGTGTTGTTCCACATGATGACATAGTTGCATCGCCCAAGGAGGTTGTAATTTTGGTTCAGTTAGTCTGTTTTTCATTAGAGTTAGGGAAAATCTACGGGCTCGATTTGGTGATAGGGTTTCGTATCGGCAACAAAAGAACCAATTAAATGTTGGCGTAAATCCGAATCACGGGGCGGATTCACAAATATTTTTGATTCGGATAAGACTTAGGCTATTTCCATTTTCATTTTGGGTACAGTAGCCCTCTGAAGTGCCTCAAGTTGTTGCTCTTATTTTTCTCACCCCACGCCTCAGTGAGATGACAATTCCTGCCTCCAGCTGGATCCAACTGTGTGTGCAAGTTGTAGCAAAGGCCAACTATGTGGTTTGCGGTGTTTCGACATGCAGGCCACGCCAGGCCCTCCTGGGTGTGATCCACTGTTTTGTCAACAGCTTATTTCTGTGGCCACGATTGCAGTTACTGAAGCACAAGTGCCGTGTGTTTGTCGAGGAATTAAGAACAAGACATTGTAATGATTGTCTTGTAGATGGAAGACCTGAAACATTTATACGTAACCTTATGTATTGACAAGGCGATGTTCTAGTCCCTTTCCTTTTGCGGTGAAAGAATATTCAGTTTGTAGCACGAGGACAGAATTCCATTCATCTAGATACTTTATTTTTAAACTTTAATTGGATGCTTATTAAATCAATCTGTCCAAAGAACTGACACCCCGAAAAAAAGTCAACAACCCTAAATTAAAAATGAAAACAACTTTAAAAATCTAAATACAGTATTAGAATTTGAAAATGTTCTCAGTCTAAAAGCTTAAGCTGCAATAGAGACCTTGACTTTTAATGGCAAGCAAAGCACAGGTGGAACTAAGAACTTTTAACGAGGGCTATGTTCCATTGATGTGTATCAGTAAGTCATGACGGTGAGTCAGTGTTCACAATACCAAGCCCACAGAGCAAGTACACATGCATGGAATGCAGCCCAATGTTAGGCCATTAATTACCCCTCAGCGGTTATGACTAGTAATTTTTTGTGAAAAAGATAATCTATGTTTTTTCCCCCTTCTTTTTGGCCCTGAATTCGCAGAACAACTTCTAAAGGAGCAGACAGACAGAAAGCCTGGACATACTGTGGCTTTATTAATGAGGCAGCCAGCCATTGCTAGCTTGTTAGCACGCGAGTGGCTGTTTCACACCCAGCAGAAATTGAGCAACGTAAGCATTCATTTAAAGTTGTGTTTCTGGTCAGCTGACAAATGTAATTCCAGGTTATTTTAACTCTGTTTTATGAAGAAATTCATCTCGTAGCTTGCTCTACTGTCTTCACCAGCTAGCCATCTTACTGCTAACAGTTTGCGACAAACTAGCTCCCTGTTGCTGCGAATGAGCTAAAGATGCTAACATTATGCTTTTAGCCTTCGACAGTTGAGTGATACTTATTTGTGTAGCGTTATTTGTTGCTGTGAAAGAAATTGCCTTCAAACACGATGCGCAAAATAGATGAAAATAACCCTAAACTAAAGATGATAAACATGTTCTAAAAGTAGAAAATAAAAATAATTCCATAGCAAGGAATGCACATGTGGAAGTAAGAGCTTTAACGAGGGCTCTGTTCCACTTACCTGTAGCCTATCAAAGTCATGACAGTGAGCCAGCATTCACAATATACTAGACCCGCAGAGAGAGTAAATAAAGATGGCTGTGTTGTTTCTTCGTGTTGCTGGCCAGCTGACCAAAGTAAGTCCATCATTTATTGTCCTTGAAGCTCTGTTTCTGGAGAAACTGTGTGTGGCTCTTAGCTTGCGAGGGTCAACTTCCTTCTCCAGATAGCTAGCATAGCCTACTGCTTAATGGGTTTGCCTCGACCTCACAAGCTGCCTCTTGCTGCAAATTAGCTCAAGGTCCAAAATGCTGCTGTTAGTTGACAGTTCTACAGTTGGGTAATACATATTTGCGTGTGCTTGTTACTATGAGCGGCCTGTGTCACACTCACACTGTAATGGACTGTATTTATTTGTTCACGTGTCAAAACGTGAACAAAAACAAGCTTTAGCTTACTAAACTACTTTTGTTACTCTTGTGTCTATACTGTTTCACACAGGCTACTTTTACAAACACTGCTACAGCAGGTTTAATGTGCTACTCAGAACAAATTACATTTGTTATCTCTTCTCACCTCTCTTTCTTTTTGCTTTTCTTTGCCGTCTTTATCACAGATGTTATCTCTCCCTGCACGACTCCCTTCTCAGCCTCAAGGGAAAAGGTCAAAAACGGTCTTTTAGGTAATTTGTCTTTCTCTCTAACCTGACATGCACTATCTTTGAGTCAGGATATCCTTTCTTTTGATCGTGAGGTGCACACAACGAAGCATCCTAATCCTTCTGTGAAGGTTTTTAGATTATCTGTTGGCTCCATTGACTATGCATGGTGCAATAGTTTTAACCTAGAGACAGATATTTGTCAGAAGGGATATTAAATGGTAAGATTTTGCTTGAGTGCAGGCTTCCCCAAAACACAGTACCTCTTCGGGGATTCAGTGCAATGCTCACAACCACGTTGTAAATACCGATCTTGAGCACCATATGAAGAAACGCTGTCTGTACATGCTGTAAAAAAAATTCTGTTGCATAAGCATTATTAGTTTGGAAGTTTAGAATGACTTGATTGTGCAATATAAGATTTGGAAATAGCCTACAACTTCAAAGTGGTCCTGTGGCTTTGTCTGTCATTGGCTTTTGACCCCACGAATGCACTCTGGGCCTTTCAACCCTCGTACACGACACATGCACAGAGTCTTTCTTTCGGTGGATAAAGTAAATATACATAGTTGTGTTTAGGCATTTATAGTCCGTGGCTGCACAAAGCTTTTTATCAAACATCGTTCAACCTACATTTGATTTTGTTAGATGAGCTTGAATGACGGAAAACTTAATCAGCAATAGGTAATTCAGCATAGTTGTGGAATCATTGTAATTTTCTATCAATACTAGCAGAATACAATACTAATTTCTCGGATACTAGTATACTAATAGGACACTAAAATAGAAATTGCCAAAGTTGTCAATGTGTTGAGACTTAACAACTTAAGTAAAGAAAGTAAAATATCTAATTCCAAGAGGTTTTTCAGCCCAAATTTAATTTTAAATTGGGTTTGGCTTTAGGACTTTTTAACATTCATTATTCATTTAGTATTCATTATCAGCATCAACTTAATTGTTCATGCTGTTGTTACAGCAGTTCCCTGGATGCAGTTAAACCTGATTAACTTAGAGGTGCCTGGTGTCTTTCAAACCGCTCATCTATTGATCTGCCATAATTGTCCTCATGATCCATTCCCTAATGGTCTGGAATGTATTATTTTGTCTGTCAAGCTCAGGGCACTACTTTATTACCATTGCAAAATAACTGAATAATCTCTCCCGTGTGCTAAAGTCACTTCCTTTAGTTTCCATTGTTTTGCATACGCTGCAAACACATCTGCAACCAAACCTGCTCTTTTACGAAAAGTATCCGTCTGTTTGAAATAGGATATCACATTGAAACATTTTTGCAATATACAGGACTGTCTCAGAAAATTAGAATATTGTGATAAAGTTCTTTATTTTCTGTAATGCAATTAAAAAAACAAAAATGTCATGCATTCTGGATTCATTACAAATCAACTGAAATATTGCAAGCCTTTTATTCTTTTAATATTGCTGATTATGGCTTACAGCTTAAGAAAACTCAAATATCCTATCTCTAAATATTAGAATATCATGAAAAAGTATACTAGTAGGGTATTAAACAAATCACTTGAATCGTCTAATTAACTCGAAACACCTGGAAACACATTTTCAAATGTTTGATTTTGTTTTGCTGTTATAAATCTTTTTTTTTACTTGGTCTGAGGAAATATTCAAATTTTATGAGATAGGATTTTAGAGTTTTCTTAAGCTGTAAGCCATAATCAGCAATATTAAAAGAATAAAAGGCTTGCAATATTTCAGTTGATTTGTAATGAATCCAGAATGCATGACATTTTTGTTTTTTTAATTGCATTACAGAAAATAAAGAACTTTATCACAATATTCTAATTTTCTGAGACAGTCCTGTATACAGTTTGCACTATTGCTCATTGAAATTTCAAAACATCTGCGAACTAACATATCCCCTCAAACATCCATACAGAACTGTGAAATGGAAATAGCATGCTCAGGGCGACAGGAGAAACATAAATCCTGAATGTTAGATGTGCTTTGACGTTGGCGGGACAGTGGGATATCACAGTCATTTGGACCAATTTATTGGCAGTCTGAACAGAGGGATAGGAAAAGTTTGCTACTATGCTAAAGTGGATTCCTTTCTTTGTGAAGTTAATGAACGCAAGGGAAAATGTTTTGGCAGGTTTTGTGCTATGGAGCTTAAAGTATTTGAAATTGAAGTTAGGACATGCGGAGAATTCACTCTTGTGTGTTCTCACGGCATTGTGGAAATATACGAAAGCAGTCAGGGATTCAGTGGGGCATAATTGATGAAAGATCTTTTACCATAGATTGGGTTGTTTCTGGTGTGTTCCAGTTCAATAGTCCTATCATGTGGATGAGGAGGGTTTTGAATATTCTCACTTAGGACCCTCAGCTGAAAATCACTGATACATACTAAAGATGTTTGGCAGACATCTGGTAAAATTCATGACTTGCATACATCTAGTTTTTATTTGCTGATGCAATTTTTCCGGTTTGTTGCTATTAATTGCTATTCGACTTTGGCTGTAGCGTCACTTAGCACGGCCATTTGAGTAAGTTAATGAGTTCTTCATTGCTCTCCAATAAGGACAATTTTGTGATTGCAGATCAAGGCTACCAAGTTATTTTAGGGAGAAATTATTCAGAGATAACTCTGTCTTTTTGTCATGTCGCCCGAGATGCCTTTTATTTGAAATGACATGCACCTAGAAGAGCTAGAGTATGATGATGCATGTTTTTGTTGTTTGTCTCATGGACACCTGGGTGAGCCAAATCAAACACAAGGCTGCAAGGATGGCTCCACGATATGGTCAATATCTGACCGCAATCTGGCTTGGCGCTGGGACAAATTGAAAACAATAGTGAGTCCATGTTGTTTGATGATGTTGTGGTTTGTTGGTTTCATCTATGTTTGCCAGAAGAAAGCGAACAGCACAAACATCATGCTGAAAAATCAAATGATCTTGATTTGTTGAATTATAAAACCATATTATTGCTGACATTGCTCTATCTTTGTGCACTTAGTGTCGATAGACTGACATAAAGGTGCTGGTGTTCAGTCGTTGTGCAGAAGATGCTTTGGTGTGGAGACAGATGCACCAACGAGATCGTCCCCAAACGCTAAGCTGTGGGCTCAAGGCTAGACGTAGCATGACACCGTGTTTCTGCAAATGAGTTGTAAATTCAGCTCATCTGGTTTGGATGGACAACATAAAGATTTCACGGATGAATATGTTAAGACACTGATTTATCTGCACAGAGTAATTTCCTGCCCAGACGTTTTTTTCTGGTCACATGACATGTTTCAGAATGATAAGTTGTTACTTGGTCCTTGAAATGGGTTCAATCAGCACAGAGTAATGAAGTGCGGCTGGAAGACATGGGAACTATTTAAATGTGAAATTGGTGTCGGTCACAGTGCGTTCATGTGTTTGTTCTGACCTCTCTGAGTGAGTTATGATTCATTGGTGTAATCACTTTTTTAAATATAACTAGGAGCTTCACATTCCATTACCCTTGGACCAAGTAGTACCTGTGATAATGTCCTGCAGTCTAAGGAATCTCAAACAGTTCTTTTGACATTTAAGAACTTGTAGGACTAAAGTCTTATGGTCTTAAACCTCATTGTCTTATAACAAAAACATTAGTGAAAGTTAGCATGCTAAACATGTTTTGTCTTTATCGCTTCATTAGAACAATTGAGGCTTACTTGAAAGATGTCATGAGGAACCATGGGTTGGTATTCGTGTTTCTGCTCGGGCTACAGTACCTTGATAATAGATGGATCTGTGCTCCTCGTCTGTTTTCTGAGGCTGTGAGGATGCTGACTTGTCACTCACAGGCCAACCTCCTCACACCCTATGATTAGGGATCAGTAATGCCTCAGGGTAGGAGACTGCCTGTAAATAGCATCTGCTTCCTGCAAACAGATTCCCACATCTCCAAAACGTGCATAATGAAAGTGAACAGATATGATGCTGACTGTGCAGCGTTTGGTTGAGTGAAAATACATCGACTGCATTCAATTCTACAGATGTGTATATAGGAGGGAATGTATTTGCAGGATATAATTGTGCTTTTTCTCAATACAAAAAAAATATCAAAACAGTGTGCCTTTTTTGTGCATACATGTGCATTTATTAATAAAGAAAGTGGTCTATGCCTTCAGAGAAATGCAGTAGCCTAACTCTTGAAAACAGTCAGAACTTTACTGTGAGCATAAAAGGGTTCTCTCTTCACCTATGTCAGTTGTAGCTTTTCACTTCAGCCCAGTCGATTTTTTGCAGAATGCAGATTGTCTGTGGGTGTTAGGTGTCTTAGATTACATTACACCACCACAGCGTCTTCTGTCTGTTGTACGTCTGACTGAGAACTCGTGTCACACAACACATGTGTGTGTATGTTTGT
>NC_079403.1:19186702-19218689 GCF_029220125.1 Pseudoliparis swirei
CAGGACACCCATGAGCCTCTCGGTATTGTGTGAATGTAAGGAGCAGATCCACTGCTCAGGACAGACTCACAGTGCACTAACTGAATCTGTCCTGCAGCTATGGCACCTCGACATTTTTTCAAGAGAAGATCCTTCAGTTAAATGGAACAACCAGACCTTTCCTTCTGGCCCTGAGCCCTGTTCCTAACTTAAGAGGAGACAACAGAAACATGTTAGCCACAACAGATTCATTATATTAATAATTCTGAACCATCAGCAGCTTCGGGGAATAACTCTTCCACCTTGGGAAGCTTGCCTCTGTGGAGCTTTTAACCGTATGGGTGAACGTTGATATGGAGATAGAAAGTATTCCCTCGGGTCTTCTATCACAACCAAACAGTGTGGTAGTCAAGACCACCGAAACAGAGACCAGGTCATGACCGAGGCCACCGTCTCAAAGATCCCCATTAAACAGCTACAGAAAATACTAGAGATTCGTCTTTATTTGGCTCCTTAATTGCCATAAAGACTGAACATCGATGTTTTTAAACGTTTTCGTAATATCCCTGCAGTTGTGGTCTCGAAAGAAAATCCAGATACAATTTTTTACTGATAACTTTTTAAAAAGTGGCAATTTCCCCAAGTTTTAGCATCACTATTTAAAGCTGGACGAGGCAGCTAGTTATCTATGGTTAGCAGGAATGTACAACACCAACACACTGTTTTGAACATTCGGGACTTCAATACCAGGAAATATTTGAATTCATAGCAGAAATTGCCAAAGCCCCATTCAGTCGGATAATTATGTAAAAGGAGGATAAAAGAAAAAAGGGCTTTGGGAAATAGCTTGGCCATTGTTGTTCTTGAACACTTGAGCTTCACTTTCTTATTATTTCCTGAGAGGAAAATAATTATACATAATGACCGTTCCAAAATGTTTGAGGGAACTCGGCTTCCAAATTTAAAAGCATAGCGTGATATTTTTTTTGTTCAGGGATAGTTAGTTTAATTTTGGACATAGAAGAAACTTTTAAATATATTTCACACATCCATATGAAGGTCAGCAGTGCTGGTCAAGAGCATGGACAGAGATAAGAGGAGGTAGAGAGGAGGAGAGCCGACATGAATTGTTTAATTTTTTGCTCTTTGAGACTTTTAAAAACAACAAATCATAAATACATGTATTTCTCAAAGGGAAAAGGCAGAACACTCCATTATTATCAAAGCTCATAGGACTGCAATACACACCCATATATCTCCTTTTACGAAAGACACCATTGCTGTGTCTCTGGAAGAACAAACTGCATGCCCTATGTGACAAGAGAAATACCCACATAATACTACGATAATGCAATGATAATAGCCATAACATTATTGTGCCTTTATCTCATCTGGTCGGGAAAATTGGAAGTCCAAAAAATAAATAATATTTACAGAGGAACTGCCTCACTTGTAATCGGCTTATATGCAATTTACATAAAACTCGGAGTCCCATGCAGTCACCCTGATTATAATATTTAAGAGAAGCAGGAAGTAAATACAGACTTGACGGCCAAATCCGGCATCCTGGGACCCAGCCCTGTGACAAGCAGTCAACAATGGAACAGAAACTCTCACCAGCATCAGCATTTTATGGGCTATCAATACAGATTGAATGGCCTTTTGTTGAAGACAGTATGTCAGCCGGTCATGTTGCATACCTCTGACCTGAGCAACATACACACAACTGGTCAAATCAAACTGAGCCGCCATGTCAGTCCCTGCGGACCTCCAAACCAAGCACGATCGGCCAATATCTACACTAGCCATGATGCCTTCACAGACTTAGCAACACAAGTGAACAAAGTTGTTTAAAGCTTGTCATGACCAACAGATATTTGGCAGCACAGACCATAATCATCAACACAAATTCGTTCGATGACTGCAATATGGCTATAAAGGCAAATCAGTCAAAATCCAAGAGCGCAAATCAAACAACCGCGCGTGTAATTTACGTCGACTGATGCTTTTACATAACTCCGCGGGCAAAATACCCGCTTGCGAATTTGTAAGCTGCTCGCTCGCGAGTATTTTTTCTTTTTGACAGTAAGTGGGCGGTACCAGTCACCATTGTATCTCTACATATAATTGGTTACAATCCTCGTCTTTGGATTGGCCGGATCTCACACCCGACAGCCGTTTTACGGTCTTCTGATGGCGTGTAGTAAGATATATTACAACTACTTAGTTAACTTTAAAGCTAGGAACATTATAAACTATGTTACACCAATCACTTAAATAGGTTTTAGAAGATATATACAGTATATACACTTTACCTCTGTGGTCAGACATGCCTCATATACTGGCTCCCCCGTGTTACATAATTATTGGTCGATCGCAAAATAGCTTTATACCGCCTCCTAGCAACTTTAGTCCAATTAGATGCAGATACAATGGTGACTGGTAACGCCCACTTACTGTCAAAAAGAAAAACTACTCGCGAGCGAGCAGGTTACAAATTTGCGGCCGACTTTTGAGGGACCTTTGAGTGATGTAAAAGCGGCGCTATTCAAATTAAATCTGTTTGATTTGCGTGCGCGCGTGGCTCTGACATAATCACATAACGTAATTTTCAGTTGACACAGAAGCTGCAGCGGCAGTAGGAAGCTGTTGGTATGAGTAGTAAATGTGCAAATTAAGAGTTGCTATTTCTGTAATATGACTAACAACCTCTTCAGCTGAAGCAATCTCATCCATAATTATCTAAACCCACCTTTTTAAAGCTGTGATTGGTCAAGTAGTACTCCAACCTGAGGAATAACACTCAAACTAATTGGATCATTGAACACATAGAAGATGTAAGCTACAATTCTGACATATGGACTAGGCATTCCTAGGTATATTTGGTATATTACATATTTGCCCAGAATGCAAACAGTTTGTGAACAGCGTCACAAAAATATTGGATCTAAATGACACATGACAACATTGTTAATGACCTTTAATTAAAAGTTAGGGTTTGACCCATGGTACAATTGTGGTTATTGATGATAACCTTTTAAAAATATCAAGCGTCAATCAAATATCTTAACGATGACAAGCTTTTACCAAAATGAAATGAGGTTGTAGAGTCACGTCAGCACTGCCTCACCTCTGACCAACTTCAAATCTCATGGAGACCGCAAAGTCATTGATTGTGATGTCATTCATTCAGTCAAGCTCTTAAAACCTACAATGAAGACAGAATGAAGCTTTTTCTGACTCACAAAGGCTTCATCATTGCTTCTATTGAGCGTTAACCTTGAGCAAGGAGGTGAACTAATCTGTCCAGCGTGTACAATCGCAATGGATTCAATAGGGGAAAATCAAGAATCACATATAAAATCCTTCTCCTCGCTCTTCAGACTTGATTGGTGACCCACCATCATATATTGTGGTACCATATTGCCCCCAAGAGATCTGCGCTCACTGAATATTACTTGTGGTTCCGAGAGTCTAATGGTATGTACAACACAGCGACACGATTTGCCCGACCATTTGCCGTGTTGACACCATAAGCGTTGCGAAGCTCCGTGAGGGGCGGGGCTTATCTCCGTTTCTCGTTTCCGTAAAGATCGTTATCATTTCCTTCATCCACCATGAATAACTAACCACTAGTTCTGCTTTATACTTGTTGAGGACATCCCACAAATGTCTGAACATCCAACGCCCTTGTGTTTGTGTTCATAACATTATTGTCCACCTTGTTCTGATTCAACGGCGGTGACGCTCGGAGCAACTCGAGAGCTGATTGGCCCGAGTTGCAAAATTCTCTAAAAAATTGGGGCGAAAATTGCGGCGCCAAAAACGCCCCAAACGCAGCCACACACGTCTGTATGTTGACTTTTCATGGGATTCAGTCGGGCGAAAAAACCACGCCGCTTTTGGTGTGTACGAACATAGTAGGATGGGAGCCAGAGCCTTCAGGTATCAAGCTCCTCTTTTATGGAACCAGCTTCCACCTTCAGTCCGGGAGGCAGACACGGTCAACTCATTTAAGAGTATAATAAAGATGTTCCTCTTTAATAGAGCTTATAGTTAGGGCTGAATCAGGTTTGCCCTGGTCCAGCCTCTAGATATGCTGCTATCGGGCTAGACTAATGGGAGACTTTTTAGGATACACTGAGCTCCTATCTTCCCTTCTCTCTCTCCTTCTGGATAAATGTATGTCTCTTCAATGCACATTATTAACTCAACTTTTCCCCAGAGTCTTTGTGTTTTCCGCCTCACAGGTTGCCATGGATCGTGGCCGTGTCTGGAGCTGGTACTGCCATCTGGGCCTTTCCTCCTGGGTCCTGCCTCCTGCCATGGCCTTGCTAATGCCCCTTTCTCTATCTCCTGTCTACATGGATCACGGTTATCTGGATCGTGGTCCTGCATGACATCTTGCAATTATCATTATTATTATTAATTGTTTTCCTGATCCGATGTGAGTTCCCGGGACAGAGGATGTCGTATGTGTACAGATTGTAAAGCCCACTGAGGCTAATTTGTGATTTTGCGCGAAACTAAATAAACAGAATTGAACAGGCCTTTCACTGAGCTGTGTCTCTTGATTGACATACACTGAGAAATCAGACCCGACCAACCTAAATACTCCACTATACCTCCAGTCTAATCTTAATGTTGTCACCAAGGTTTTTAGGTTCATAGCTCCTAACAAATGTATGCATGTATAAATTGCCTACTAATGGTCAATTGGGGCCTGGAGGGTTGCAAATTGTCCTCTTTTTTTTATTTTGAAACGTCGTTCATTTTCTATCTTATATTGCAATTTTGTTTGTGTTGTTATTTTTGTGATAATTAAATAAAATAATGTATGTACTGTATATGATTGGATGTATTGAACTCGAGTTGTATCACACCTCTAATGTGTGCATGTTTTATTTCAAGTCCAGTTTTCCTCTTTCCTCTTTAACATGCTCAGGCCAGCTGTGGCTAACGGGGGGGTAGAGCCAGACTAGTCTCACTGACAACTTGGGTTCGTTCAAACATTGTTATTTCCACTCACATATCCTTCAAAGTAGCATCAAGAGTCTGGAGGGTCCAGGGGGAAGAGTGATAGAACAGTACGCCAGTTTCTCTGCAATCTGTCGGCATTAGCCCATCCCCCCTGTCCGAGTGCCGCGATCAGTCAGAGCTTTAACACTGTGATTAGGTTATTCGTTTTCATTATCTTACTTGTCAGAAGGGCAACAATTTGTTTGTGTCGCATGTGAATGGGTCCATCTGTATACCCAATCATTTTCAAGCCATCTTCCTTCTTTTTTTCCTTTCTCTTCCTTTTCCTCCTGTCTCTGTTCCTTTTAGAACCATAATAGCCGGCACTCTATATTACCCGCTATTAAGCCGGAGAAAATCTGTGTTGCATCGATTTGGTTTTTTGAGACTCAGAAGGATGTAGTTGCTCACTAGGAGATCAATTTCAGCTCTGAAGATGGATGGGCTGAACAATGACATCAGCATGGAACCCCCCCACCCACCTCAAGGCAAATCAATAATGACTTCAGTAATGTCATAGTTTTGTTTTGCTACGTGTGAAATGTCCACAGCTTTTGTTCACTGAATTGCTAGAACATCTGTGTTTTATTGGTAATTAAAAACCATCTTGCGCAGCGATCAACAATCAGAGTTTGTGGTCCACTGAACACAGATGAGGTGATAAAACATCATTGCAACTAGAGAAAGTTGCAGCAGGGAGAGGAATCTGCCCCAGATAATGGATTATAGATTCAATTTATTTTTCGGTGTAATCTGAGTTGAAAAGGCGGTGCACAAGAAGAAAATGACATCCGCCTTTAATTGACCATTGGTGGAGATGTGCAGTGGTGCATGAAGACCAGCTTCAAGGAGGCTTCATCATGTGTTGCTTTGCTGCAGTGTTAAACTTTCTTTGCTGAGGGCAGATCCAACGCCCAAACAACAGTCTCCTGAGCGGACCTGAGCCAGATCCGGGTCCAAACTGCAGGCATATTTTAATTCCAGATTGGCCTGACTTAAAATCAGAAAAGCACTGAGGTCTGCATCATATTGTCTGGACATGACCGCATCACCAATTCTGCAACTCGGATCTAAGCATTGAAGGCTTTCTGAAGATAGAAAAAACAATTATGTTGTCCATATGCATCACTGCCACGATGAACCCAAAAAATAAAAACAATTTTTTTAACAGACAGACAACATATCTTGCTGAAATGCACTCAGCAATGGGGGGCATTGTTGGCTGTGTTAAAAATGATTGCTCAAACCCAAAGCATGTTCTAAATCTGGGTGACATGTCACCCAGATGTATCTTCAGGCGAATAATGGCTCTTTTGAAAATTGCACTTGTAAACAGGTTAAATGTATTTATGTTAATGCATTGCTCATGTACCTGATGCACCGACCGGCTCAAAGTGTCAATTGGAGTGTAAGCATTGAAATGAGCTGAAGTGTGTTTCCTCCCCGGAGTCTTTGTGACGTCACGTCTCATAGGGTCCATTGGACCTGGCTGGGTCTGATGCCTCCTGCCATAGCTCTGTGAATGTCACGACTACGTCTGAATAGCTGTCTCTTCCAGCGCTACTAGAGCAGCAGCAGCCAGTTAGATTCAACAACGGCACAACGTCGGTGATGACGGGCGGAGCAGCTCAACGTTGATTGGCTTTCGCAACTCGCCGTTAGTTCGCCAAAGTTTCAATATTTAAACGTTTGCGCGTCAGACGCACAATTCGTGCTGCGCACTCCGCCTGGCGAAAATGTGCGTCAATCGCAACCATTCGCGTCTGTGCATTGACATTGCACGGGATCTATCCATACGAAAAATTCGCAATGCTTTTGGTGCGAATGCATTATAACAATGGTATGAAAAAGAGGACCTTAGGTTTGGATGTCAGCATTGTACTTTGTGAATTCTGCATGTGATTTATCATGGTGTCCGTCTGTCTTTGGTCTGTCTATCCGTCTGTCTGCCTGTCTCTCTGTCTTCTCCTTCATTGTTTTTTCTTTCTTTCTTTCAGCTGCTCTGCCTCTGCAAAGCCGGCGGCTGTCTGGATTGGCGGAGAGCTAAATTGCTCAGTGTGAGCTCGGTCACGGCTCAGCTCTCCTTGAGATAATGAAATGACAATTAATGAGAAAGCTGTTGCCATTCGTTCATTTGTTCGCTCACTAGTAGAGCAGCAGCACTGGGGGAGAGACAGAGACTACTGCAGTCATGAAAGACTCCAGAAACTGCCCGGCAATCGTTCTCATATTGAATCGCTACTAATATGGGGTTGAAACAGAAAAGATGAAGTTGAGTCTATGGCCAGAATCTGATTCAAGATCAGATTAAAATTGTCTTCAGAATTATTTACTGAAGGTCCAAAAGTCCAAAAACGCAACAAGATACATCCTGGACCATCAATGCACCCTGGACCATCGAAACATCCTGGACCATTGATAGATCCTTTACGATCGACACATCCTGGACCATCGATATATCCTGGACCATCGACACATCCTCGACCGTGGCTGAAGTGAAGAGTTCAGATGTCGCTCTGAAGCTACAGTATGCTACCCATGTTAAAAAAGGTATATCCTTTATCAACCCAGTGACACTAAAGTCAATACATTATTTACCATAGCCAGGGGCCTACACAGCACAGTGCCACTCTGAGCTCTGGCCTACTGAGATCCCCTGACAGAATGCAGAAGACACTTCTTTAAAATAAAGAGCTAAAGCCGACCCTTGGGCATCTCGTAAAGCATTTCTCCAATATGTGCTGTCGAATTTCGTCCTGCAGTTATTTTCCCATTAATGCATTTTCCTCTTAGTCAAACCACTTGTAGGAAAAAATTGCTAATTTATAACTTATCTCAGTAGAAGTGAGACTCACGGAATTGGAATTGTGGGTTTGTGTTTTTACAAGACTCCCGGCTACTATGTGAATTTATTTGGTCTCTATGACAATCAATTTAACTGAGGCAAAAGCTACTAAAGTATGACATGAAATTACATCACCTCTGTTATTATGCTAGTGGGGGATGTGATAATGCTGTGTAATCTTAGTTAGTAAATAAAGTCCCTGTTTGCATGGCTGATCAAGCTAAGCTTCTTGTTCATGCATTACAATCCAAAAGCTCAGTCAAGTACACTAAATTAAAACTAATCCAAGTAAATGCAAAGCATGGAGCACACTGTATTTGGGGCACTTCATTATACCTGGTACTGGTTGGCCTTTGCAAGCTCCTGATTGGCTGATTCCACGGTGGACGATGTCGTCTGGATGTAGTCTTCAATGCTGTCTGAGGAAAGAAAGAGAAGTGGAATAAATGCTTAAACTATGTCACCCATACATTGTTAAATTACACAAACTAACACAAAAGATGAAGTGTATGCAAGTGTATACATTTATTAAATTATCTATAATTTTTAATTGATTTATTGGTCGCATTAACATAAAAATTAACACAACCAATTTTGTCCAGTTAATTAGGTTATAATTTGATTACATTTTTGTAGCTGAGGTACAAATTTGATTGATTTTTCATGAGAAAAAATAAAAGCATTACACCTGTGATTAAGTACTGCAGGCAAAATAAAAGCATCAGAGGCCAAGCTTTCTTGACTTTAATCCCGATTAAAAACGCTCCAAAAACCTATACTTCCCATAATTCAATGCAACTCTTGCCAAATACCCCCCCCACATCTTTCTAACTCAATGCATTGGAGGTGTGATTCAGGTTTTTTTTGACAAATGTGTCGCCTTCAAGCCCAGCTAACTACTGTTACCATTCCCTTGAAAAACTACTCGCCCAGCCTCTGGCTATGGCGCAGTATGCCAGATAAGGTTGGTGAGCACAGGTGTCCTTTGTCTCGACACAATGCTAACAACAATTGCAGTCTCTATCACATAATCCAGCTGTTGTTTGACAATAAATTATTGTTCCAGCCTTCAAAATTGTCCTTTTTATATTTCTCTTTAAACATGCGTAATACGGAATTGAGAGCATTTCTAATGCCTCTACATAGCCTTTAATATGCTGAACCAGTGGCTAGAAGCTATCAGTGCTAATAGCTGACAGAGCTCACAGTGTTTCCCTGGGGGTGGATCCAGAGGGGCAATACACTTCCGTGACAACACGCCAGGACCAGGTTATAATCGATTACCGCCACATAAGCGCAGTGCAGAGCGGTGGCCATGAGATGCCCAGTGGGGCATAACGGAGAACCTCACATGCACGAAAAGAGGCACCCAAAACATCTTCTCATCTCACTCCAGGAAAAAAAAGGGTATCCCAAAATGTTGATATACAGGACTGTCTCAGAAAATTAGAATATTGTGATAAAGTTCTTTATTTTCTGTAATGCAATTAAAAAAACAAAAATGTCATGCATTCTGGATTCATTACAAATCAACTGAAATATTGCAAGCCCTTTATTCTTTTAATATTGCTGATTATGGCTTACAGCTTAAGAAAACTCTAAAATCCTATCTCATAAAATTTTAATATTTCCTCAGACCAAGTTAAAAAACAGATTTATAACAGCTGAGTGTTTGTCAAGGCTCAGGAAACCCTTGCAGGTGTTTCGAGTTAATTAGACAATTCAAGTGATTTGTTTAATACCCTACTAGTATACTTTTTCATGATATTCTAATATTTAGAGATAGGATATTTGAGTTTTCTTAAGCTGTAAGCCATAATCAGCAATAAATCAGAATAAAAGGCTTGCAATATTTCAGTTGATTTGTAATGAATCCAGAATGCATAACATTTTTGTTTTTTTAATTGCATTACAGAAAATAAAGAACTTCATCACAATATTCTAATTTTCTGAGACAGTCCTGTATATATTTATATATATTTATGACAAGCCATGTTGTCTGATCACTATCGATAGCCTACTACTCATTATTCATCATTTGTCACTTTGGATAAAAGCATTAGCTCAATGTAATGTAATTTCTAAGGAACTTCAATTGCTTCCATTTAGAGGACGATTTTAACTCAGAATGAATATATATATATGTATATATATTATTTTTTTAACATCAACATCATGATCGTAGTCCATGCCTACTACTCATTATTCGTACATTTCTGTCATATTCATTGAATGTGTTGTAACTCTGTAACACTGTTCAGGGCGACGATGGGTCAGTGGTTAGCAGGTCCGTCTTTGAATCAGGGGGTTGGCGGTTCAATCCTGCCCTAGTTGATGTGTCCTTGAGCAAGACACTTAACCCTGAGTTGCTCCCTGTAGCTGTGTCTACGTTGTATGAATGATACATGATTGTAAGTCACTTTGGATAAAAGCTTGACCAGATGACATGTAATGTAATGATTCCTTCTGGTCACATGACATCTATTGCTCCGTCCATCCTGGAGGGGGATTCTCCTCTGTTGCTCTCCTGAAGATTTCTTCCCTTCTTTCCCTGTCAAGGGGTATTTTTAGTTTTGTGGGAGTTTTTCCTGATCCGATGTGAGTTCCTGGGATGTCATATGTGTACAGATTGTAAAATAAATTATATTTTTATAATTCTGGGCTATACAAAATAAACTAACTTGAATGATAGTTTAGTATAAGTCTGTTTTCAGAAAATGGTTTGGATTTCAATCTCACAGCCAAAATTGGGCTTCCATAACGTCTTGTCGAATGTTGATAATATATGTATTGACATAATACAGATATTAGGTATTCATTTTGAATGCATGTTTCAGTGGTGATATAGCCACATATAGCTTAAATAGTGATTTCATCTTCATCTGGTATGGCGCAACCCCATCACAGTACATGGTAAAAGTTTTTGAAGACTTCGACAGACAACTTTTATCATCAGTCAAAATGGAGTTTGTGTCGTATCATATTTTTAGCATCAGCATTCATCAACAGACTATTTCCATCTTAAAAATCTCTTGCTCTCCACATTCCAGTGGTACTTGATGTTTGCATCCGGAAATTAAGTGGAAAAAAAACACCAGACATATTAATCTCACACCTGCACACACTTTTTACAAGCTTGACATTACTACTTATGGTAATGTAAGTCAAGAAGCAACATGAAGAAGAGCAAGCAATTACCATGTCGGCAAAAATAGATATGCATCCCCGATGTTTGTAATGTAAGAGAAGGCGACACTTGTCATTTTTAAATTGTACAAAAGGAAGAAATAAAACACTAAACGCACTCTTTGATATTTGTGCAGCCCAACTTGCTAAAAAAATCTTTTCAAAAGAGGGTCTGACGTGTGCTCGTATTTTAGCACACAAACTTGACATGAAAGCTCCACCAGCCCCCGGTGTTACCTGGCACTACCCGTCTAATAGTTTACTTTGTTAACAGCAGGGCTTCATGCCAATACACAGAGGTTAATGGGACGAGACAGAACATGTTTAATCAACCGGATGGTCTAAAATATTTGTTATCACCACATAATTACCCTCATATATTTGCAACTGGCTAATAACAGTGAGAGTGCTATTGACTGGTTTGGTGTTGTGAGAGTGAAAAAGGCGTCAGCCGGTTCAGAGATGTGGGTAAAGACTCCGTGTTTCATGTGGTGATTGCCTTTGATAATTACTGCACCACTTGAGCATGTAGAGAATTACCGTTGAAACTCTCAAGGAGCGGGAGGGTTAGGTGAGTGCATTCAGCTGATTGACTAAAGGCACCACATTTTGTGAGTTGAAGAAGGCAGAGGAACAAATGTTTACTCTGACCCGCTGAAGACCAGAATAAGGCTGAACCCTGGACTCATTCATTCCTTAATTTGTCAAAACTAGCACTTTAAACTCGTCTTTTTTTTCTGCAATAACAATTACAGCACTTTTTGATGACCAATGTGACCAAATATCCAGCTCCTTGTCATTACCAAGGTCTCAACTACGTCAGCTTTGCCACGCCCCTCCCCGTCGGACGCACTGCACCCTTTGGGGCCGTTCACATGTTGCGTCTAGAAAATGGGAGTTTTTCCCGATGTGAGGTGCTGGGACAGGGATGTTGTATGTGTATAGATTGTAAAGCCCTCTGAGGCAAATTCAGAATTTGCGATATTGGGCTACATAAAATATACTGAATTGAATTGAAACGCGCGGAAAACGCAAGCCGTGCCGCTTTCATCAATGTATCCAAGGTGCTTGGGAGTCTTACACTCCTGTCGCTTCTGTCGTTGCTAAGCAACTACAACTTTTCCGATGGAATGACAATAAAGTGTTAATTACGCAGTAAGCCTCACTGACTTAAACTAGACAAAGATATATGGACTTCAAAAACCATGAATCCCTCACGCTCGACTGCACGATTTGTCTGAGACAATTTGTCTGACCTTTCAACTGGCAAGGTCAAATATTCCGTGGGACGAAGAATAAAGCTCTGCGTGGTCCTGAACTCAGGTTCTAAACTTCTCCTCCATTCATTGACCTTCGAGAGTTTAAAAGAAATACAAGATGTCCACAGGCTCTGATTCCAAAAGTTGCACTATTTTATTTAGGGGCACAGACCTCAAGCCCAGAAAAATAGTCTCTTGGGAAATCAAGTCGAGCCAAACCATGATGTGTTTACTCCTCCTAACAAGTCAAGTGGTTAAATTGCCTGGAACATTATCCATGTGTTAAAAGTGTAATTCATCAATCTGGTGCACTTTGAGGTGAAAACTGAGATGCCAGATTTAGAAGAACGTTCCGCTCGAATATGGAAGGTCTTCATAAATACTTTGGTTAGATATGAACACCGATGACAATGATTTTAACTGCCACCTTCTGGGCAAATTATATTCAAACATTCCAAATACCGAAAAATCTCCTTAAAACACAAAACTGTAATACATCATGATATCAAATGGATACAAGCCCCCAACATGTCCATTCACAGAATAGTCTAATCACTCTCTAAAACCAATTTAATCCACTCCTTTGATGTCTACAAATGAATACATTTTTTAAAAACCTCGTGTTGTGTGTGCTAGTTTGTGTCTGCCTGCTGAAGCAACCTAGTTGATTGCATATCTCGAATCAAAAGCTTTTATATAGTGTGTCCTCAGCCAGCATGAATGGGCAATAAAATCTCTAATCCCTCCTTTTTTGAGCCTTATCATTTCTTTTGTATTACCTGCTGCTTTTGCGACAAACGTCCCCCACAGCACAATCACACATTATTCATACACCACGATGCCAAGAGAGCCTTCAAAGTGGCCAACGGCAATTTCAGTGCATCTCTTTTTAATGGGGAGAGGTCCATTATTGCACGGCTCTGTAATGATCCGATTGGACTTCTGCTGTGGCATAATGTCTTGAACGCCGCAGTCCTCCACAGAGTCCTCCGCCATCTCTCCGTTCGCCCATTCCGGTCTGAGCACGCTGTGTTCCACTCCCTTCCATGTCCAAAATACCATATGAATGGTCTTTCATATGCAACAACGTATTATAGGATATTTAGCTCGGCTTCCTCTGAGCTCCCTTGATGCCGCTCAAAATCAGAACTCCATGGCCAGCTAGTCGCCAGCTAGTTACAAATGCCATCCCCCCCCAAAAAGACATTATTGACGAGAATGTTTTCAGTGTACATTTTACATTGTTTGGGTTTATTGGATAATCGGTCATATTTATTTAAAGCCAGTTCGAGGATATGGCCAGCAAGGACCCTCCAGAATCTGAGCTGCAGAGCAAACACCAACTGGTGGGGCCTCTTCTCATCGCCCTCCAAAGCAAACAAGAACGTAATCATTCGGTGTTTGTCGGACGACCCTCTGAGACCCCGTTTACACGATGGGAAAACGCATATATTTTCATGCGTTTTGGCCTTTCATTTACACAAAAACTGAAGTTTTATCACGGAAAACGATCATTTCTAAAAACGATCATTTCTAAAAACTCTGGCCAAAGTGGAGATTTCTGAAAACTCAGTTTTTGTGTTTGCGTGTGAACTAGGTCAAACAGAGTTTTAGGTTGTCAAACATCACAGTATTTGATTAAAAATGCTTCACGTCATGTGAGCGTCCTATGTTTACAGTTAGTTTGCTTAGGTGCGCCCGAGTTATTTCCTCCTTGACATGAGGATACTCCTCGGAGGTCTCGGACGGGTACTGTTCTAAGAACAATGCCAACATATCCCTATATTTAGTTTGGCATGATTCCCAATCCACATTATCGAGTGCTTTATTTGCCTTATAATCTAAGGTGACTCGAAGCAGCAGCTCCACTTCGCTGTCTGTCCATACAAATGAACCTCGCGCCATATTTACTCTCTAAAGGAAAAGGAAGTTGATCGTGTTTTTCGTAGTTGTTGTTGGTTTTGAGAATTCTGATTGGTTTGCATGTCTTTATCCTTCTCGTTACACTGCCGACTACAGGTTTGGCATAGTTATGATGGCGCCGGGCGTATTTATCGAGTTCATATGAACAGAAACTTTTTTGAAAACGACCTTGTGTGTACGACGTTATTTTTGAAAACGGAGGGGCAGAAATATTCGTTTCTGTAAATACTGGGCTATGTGTAAATGTGGCCTGAGAGCCAGTGTGTGCGTTAACATTCATGAAGGTTTTCTCTTTCACTTGGACAGAGGTTTGTTTGAGAACCTTGTTCAGGATGCCAAAGATAAGAACGTTTGTAACAGTTTAGCTCCACACCTTCCTTTATTAGTTGTTCTGCCTGTTTCAACAACTATCATGTCATTCCAGATCCTGCTTCCCATCTCATCAGTCCAACTCCCTCACCTGTTCTCTCACCTGCTTTTGATCACTCCCTATAGTCAATCCTTGTTCCCTTCACTTGGTCCTCATGTCATCTCACCTGTTGCCCATTCCCTCATTAGTCCCTCAATAATTTGTTTTTCCACTTGTCAAAAAGTGTTATTTGACTATTTAATTTACAATTTTAATAGAAATGCGTTGTGATGGAAATAATCACTGGAGCATCAAATGTGTAACAATTGGCTGCTGAAAATAATCCTCGTCAAATTCAGTTTTTTCTCTTGTCATAGGAATGTTTGCGAGCAACTCCAGTGACCAGCTGTTTGAGGAATGTACCGAGTCTCCGGTGAATGGGCTGGGAGCCAGAGACAGGGTTTGGGAGGTCCAGAGTGAATGAAGAGATGGATTATCATACTGGTTGATCAATGGACTGTAATTGTATAGCAACCACTTAAAGCTCTTTAACTATTTCTCATCATTCACCCATTCATACACTGATGGGAGAAGCTGTAATGTCATGGTATCATCAGAACTGAGTCTTACATCCACACCCATTCACTGCTTGCACGGCCTACGTGTCTTGCCCAAGGACACGTCGACAGGGGCTAGTGGAGCCCGGGATCGAACCACCTGTTTGAGTGAAGAATGGCCAGAAAATGGATGTAGACGATGCTGAATTCACAGCGGGTCGTAAAGGTAGCAGCTCTTGTGCTCTCTGCGGGTAACACTTTCAAACGGGTTGCATTTCTCAGTTATCAGCGAACTCACAGCAGACTCACTCTGCACGGAGGATGAAAAACACCTGCCGCAGTGTGACTTCATTGATTGGAGCGCGGCTTGAAGCGATACATACTTGAAAGCCCGCAAGTGGTGTAGCAGCAGTGTTTGCAGCCTTGGTTTTTCACTCGCTCGGGTTTACAATTTGCAAATAATGCATGTGACTCACCGGTGCTTAAGTGTGTGTTTCATG
This sequence comes from Pseudoliparis swirei, assembly GCF_029220125.1. Lineage (NCBI taxonomy): Eukaryota > Metazoa > Chordata > Actinopteri > Perciformes > Liparidae > Pseudoliparis > Pseudoliparis swirei. The sequence goes on from NC_079403.1 coordinate 19,202,320, forward strand.
CTTTCATTCCGCATAAAAACATGGCTTACTACCACTCTTCATCTAATGTTACCAGAGCATCGACCTCCAGACTTTACTAATCGGATGTACCAAAACGAGAAGCCGGTTGAGTGAAGGCAAAGACATTCAATGCTCTGAGATTCATAGTTTTTTCGTGAACAAATCATTTTCTATGTGTCAGTGTTGTGGTTCGAAAAAAGGGAAAAACAAAACAACTCTATTAAAACTTCTATCTTTTCGATTGTCTCTTGTGTTTTGTGCCCCGAATACTAATCTTTGATTGGAGACACACATACACACACACACACACCAGCCATTTTTAGTTTTAGTTTACATTCATAATACTGTAGATACGCCTTGCGTCAAAGCCAGCATAATCCTTGAAATGTTGGGAATCTACTTTATAAAGACTCAAACACAATTCTGGTTCAGATACCAAAATTCCCTCAGAAAGCAGTTTGGTTCAGAGATTAAATGGTCTGGGACAATGTCAAAGTGCACATAGCTCGAGAAAACAAGGAGGACAGAGGGGAGCAACATCTGAGGTCCAGCAGATGTCTCATCAGCTGATATAGAATTCAACTCCAGGGAGGATGAACCTCCAATTAATTCCTCTCTCCTCGGGAGAACCAATCAGGTGTGTACTGAAGCAACAAGGCCAAAAGTACATCTGGGGGGAAAGTCCTCCTTGAAACCCATAAGGGCCAGCTGGCTGATGTCCAAGAGACATAACAGTTGGCGTCATAAAAAAGACCTGATGCAGAGGGAGATTTGTGGACGTCCCATCATAACTTCTCTATATGCCTCAAGAAGAGGACCGTAAAGCCTGACCCTGAAGCACTGGTAGCCCCAATATTGACTTTTTAACAAAGCTCAGTGTCAGAGATCTGCTCTATGTGCCTCAGTACTGCATGTAAATTATTACAGTAGTAGGAATTTGATTGTTTTACTCGCTCCAATATTGCCTCCAGTGTCTCCAATGAGTGTGATCATCTCGTATGGTCTGGGTGTCCCCATGTACTGGTCAGAAATGTAATTATTCTCTGAAGTACTCGCTCACCACTGGGTGGAACTTGGTACACAGCTCCATCAGACCTAGAAAGTTTGGTTTATGTAGCGTGGAATCGTGACCATGGAAACGAAGGTTCGATTCTGCAATTTCTTGGTACGGCTGTGAATGGCGCTGTGTTCTTAACCATCATTCAATCCATTATGGCATGGTGCATGTTTGACTTCTCATGGTCCTCAAGTGTGAGACACTCTCATTATTACATCTAAGACTCTGTCAAAGTAAGGTATAGTAGAAAAAGAGGAGACTATTTAGATGTGTGCTTACATATTCCGACTATCGTCACCGCTATGATGTGTGCATTTAATCTTCCTCTCACAAGTAAGGACATCTGAGATATGTGATAGGTCAAGTTCGGTGATCGCTGAACTTTTGGTTTCTTGGATGTCAGTTGATGGCCTTATGGGAAGACGGAGCCCGTTCCAATTGAAACCAGGCCGCTACTAGAGGGTAGAGAGCGATGTGCCGATTGGTAACTAATATATTCTACATTGCCTATTATAACTACACATATTTGGTTGTGCTGCTCTACGAGGAGGAGGAGGAGGAGCTCACCCTCATGTGTTGTTTATGCCATCAGGAGACTGTTTCTACAAGATGGGTCGACTAACAACGGTTATTAATTCTTCATAATGAGGCACATTATACAATTATACAGAGTCAACTTCGGTTATTGTGACAAGTCGGTACCCAACTACATGAAATGCTTCAAAAAGATAAATTTGTATGACGGAATTTGCTGATTTGGCTAGTTTTTAAAATCTGAATTACAGCCCTTCATTTTCAAATGATCATTTTCTGGGATGTTGAAGATCCAACCTGCAGCTTGCTCTTTAAGGTTACATTATATTAGCCTCCAAATAATGTCATAGGCTATCTAAGCCCGAAAAAAAATTCTAGATGTAAATGAGGTGACTCTCCTCCAGCCTCAGCTGAAAGTGTTTTGCAGCACCAGAGCGCCAATCTCCGGCTTCATCAGATCGTCTCACTTCGATTTAAATTGATCTACAACCCCATCACAGCAGCATTTTGCAGGTGTGTTACTTGGTCTGTTTGGTTGTCTGACATCAGTAAGTAACTGCTGATTCTCCAGTGAATGTTCGTGATGGGCCCAGACGTAGCCAGTGGCAGATTTGTGACCCAGTAGCAAAGCATATCTGGCGATATCTGTGTGCTATGTGTCGTTGTTTTTGGACAGGCCTAAATCCCTGCAGGGTGTGTGGGCAGCCGTTTACAGATATCAGGGTGGCTAAATGGATTTTCTCCAACAGTCTGCTGTTTGAATAAACCCAGAGCATCTCGCTCCTCATCAAAGAATCTCCACGGCGTGGCAGCGAGGTCTAGGTTACAAAGTTTGTTTTGCCCGGCAGCATTTTCAAGCTCACGTTATTAATCAAGCATGTCAAATTAAAAACGTGACAACAAAGGTTATCTTTACTAATTGAGTCGGAAACGATGTAAACAACCCTCAACACACACACAGGCACACACACACAGAAGGTCTTACCGATGGTGTCGCCCTGTTCGTGGACCATGCTGGCCAGATCCTTCATGATTTGACTGATGTCCAGCATGTCTTTCTATGGAGTAAACACACAGTACATATTTATGTTATCCCACTCTTTATTTCAGTGTGTGTCTGACATCAGACACTGGCAGTGATTGGCTGAGAACACATTGTACATATAAGAAATTTCCAAATCCTGAATTGTTAATTGGAGTTGATGGTTTTGCCATCAACTAACTCAGCTACTAAAAACAGAACACGCCCGACTCAGCATTGCTCTGCTTTAACATTGGTGGAATCACATTGGATAATTAAAAAGAAGAAAAATCAAAGTCGGTGCCGCAGAACCAGAGAAATAAAAAAAATGTATTCCAATTTAACTTGAATGTTGACAGCGGCATTTGGTGTAAATCGCTGAGTTGAAAATGTATCCACTTGAGCAAAACGCATACATTTTCCCGATGATGAATCTATGCATCTAGTGTAATGGAGCGTAACTCACAGACAAACTAAAAGGACTGACATTAGAGGAAAATAACAAAGAACTGAAGTTCCTTCAGTTTTTGAGGTCAGTTAAAGCAAGTCCAAGTACTTTCTGAAAAGGTTCCCAATTAATCAAATGACAGCAGAAATAGGAGCAGCCTGAGATGTCTCGCTAATGTCTCGGCTACGACTAAAAGCTGACTGCCGCTTACTCACACCTTGACGTTCGCTTGTCTTTTCTGTTATCAGTTGTCCTTGCATTCTTATATTCATTGAGCACACAGCAACCACACTGGCTTCTCGTTTACTTCTGGGAAGAGATAGGAACCGTTCCATATTTCTTTGAAAAGCAAACGATCTATTTCCGTTTCTTTTTCTCCTTTTTTGAAGAGTGTTTCTCCCACCGAGGGTTCCTGCCTGAATAGAAGCCTTCGCTGGATAGTGTCATGTCCCGGAGCCTGAACATAAGCACAAGGGATCTGTAATGTCCATTAAAGCGCCTCCAGCCACTCGTATTAGCACAACCCCCAGTGGTCAAATAGGAAAAGGCAGTGCATTTTATTGAAACTTTAGAATTAATGACTTAAATCTTTAAACTTTTAACAATGTTGTGGTAATTTCCCGTATTTGAGTGAACTCTTTGAATCAGTGCGTACCTTGCAAGTTACCTTACAGCTAACACAGGTACAGGCATTAATGGGGAGAAGACACAGACTACAACAACAGCTCAGCATTTAAATGTGTTCAAATAAAACACTATTTGAATTTGCTTCACGATAATGTTGGAACACACCTGTAGAGTTGACTTGATGACGTCTTTGTAGAGTCGAACGTATATTTAGCTAGTGTCCATTAAAGCGCCTCCAGCTACGCGTATAAGCACAACCCCCAGTGGTCAAATAGGAAAAGGCAGTGCATTTTATTAAAGCGTGACAATTAATGACTTCAATCTTTAAACTTGGAACACTGTTGTGGTCATTTCCCGTATTTGAGTGAACTCTCTTTGAATCAGTGCGTACCTTGCTAGCTATCTTACAGCTAAAACAAATACAGGCCTTTATGGGGTGAAGACGCAGACTGCTCAGCATTAAAATGGATCCAAATGACAATTTTGAATTGAGTTGATGACGTCTTTGTAGTATTGAATTTATGTCTGCTCAATGTTGGTGCCAACTGATAGATTTCCCTGAGTCACATCAGATTAAACTTCAAAGCTTGTTGATTGATGTTTAATGTTTTGAGCAACTTCAGGTGCATTACCTCAAATGTGCAACTTCACATGCACGGATTTAAAAAGGAATATTCTAAATGAAATCCTCTTCCTGTCCGTGTCTAATTGACACATTTGGATTTGTGTTTAATCCTAAATATTGTGCGCATGGCTTGAATACGTTTGTTTCATTATTTCTGTCGGGGCAAACCAGTGCAGCTATGGCTGACCGCAGATAATTCCTCGCAGTGCCAACGCTTTGAATACACTCTCACTGTTTGAGCTCAAAGCAATATGAAAGCTTATAAAACCTCTGTCTATCTCCTGCTCACAGGTCTCCCCCCCCAGCCCACACCCTCTCCTCTATTATGGCTCCGTGCAATCACAGCTGCGTTTGTGTAGCCTAACCCACTGGGCCATCCATCACAGGTGGCAGAGATTGCCGTGGAAACTGGCAGGCCATCCTGCCACTTGGCAAAAATCATTTCAGGTCGGGCCAAAATAGCCCCTGGCAAACCTTGCGACGCTAGAGAGTTTATTTTTTATTTGTATATGTTTATCTTTTGGGCAACCCCGTCTATCATGTTGTAATAGAACAACACATTAATTTGACCCGGCAAAGCAGTGGGCAATCAGGGCTCGTTTCATCATGACATGAACACTGTGCACCCAATTTAGAAAATAGTGAGTGGATGTGAATGAGCAGCAGGAGAGGCGCACACACACACACACACACACAGGGAGAAGACAGCGATGTGATGGGCTGGGACCCCCGCCCGAGGGCTGAGTGGGTGGCCAGACTTTGGGCCAACGCTGTGCCCTTTGCTATATTTGATGCGCTTTAAATTCCGCTCATCTAGCAGCGCGGATGCGGCACTGGTCTAGGAACGCTGACCGGAGATGTTATATTCCCAACAACAGCTTTTACTACAGAATGCTTTCTTATCACCCAGGGCAAGTATGTGAGCACTGATCTGAGATGGTGTCTGTGTGGACCTGGTCAGGTGCAGGGAGGGTAGTCAAAGTCAAGGGTTGCTTTTTAGACCTTTTACTTTGGTTCACTGGGCTCGTCAGTTCAGTCTTCACATATGGCGCGTCCCACATCTACAGGATACTGTCCCGAAGCAAGGCACAAGTCGGTAGTTCACTTTGAAAAAGTGACTAAATGAAGAAAGTACTCAAGCCGTACAGTATGTGTACTGAAGACGTACATTATTGAGTGTGCTGTTGATGATGCCATTTTCCCATAATGCACAAAAGGGGCTCCTCGAAAAACAACAATAGATTGTGAAAACAAACACAATATTGTTTTGAAGCTTAGTTTTCAGTAACATTAGAACGTTTCAGTTTGATGGCGTTCTGTCATGTGTTTTGTATTACTTCCTGTAAGTATAGCAGTAAAAGCTACAATTCATAAACTTTGATAAAAAAAGACTTTATAATAAACTGTCACCATATCTGACAGATAATCTGCGAAAGAATTGAGAATCAAACTTCATTTTGTAATCAGGAGTCGCCCCCTGCTGGCAATTAGAAAGAATGCAAGATAGGTACAAGTAAGGTACCTCCTATATTAGCTTCAGTTTTCACATCCGGATGCTGCAGCCACCGTCACTTTCTACATCCGACGTGAACACAAACTCAATCTTTTCGGCTCATTTTGTCCACAGTTTGTCTGGTTTCACTTAAATGTGTAACGCATGATTACAAATATGTTACATCTTATGAAAACCAGCTGATTCCAGATTCATTGTAAAGGCTAGCAGCAGGAAAGCCATGTTGGAATAATAAATGAACCAAACTTCCCATGGTTCCAAATTCTTAAAGGACGGACTTTCTTCAACACTGCAGCAAACCTTTCCTCACATTCTGTTGAAACAAATTGTGTTTTTTCTTCAAAGTCAAGGAAACATAATAAGTGACTCTTTGTGATCAAACCACCTCTGCATCAACTCCAAGGGCAGCACTTTTCAGCTGACCTGACCTCGCCTCCTGTGAGGCACAGACCAAAAGAAAAAAAGAACTTGATGTCCAGGGAACAATAATGTTTCACGGCACACAGTCAAACTCTACCTCGGTGCCAACCGCTTATCTCTGCCGGTGTGCTGTCAATCCCACCGCTGTTGTTATTGTGTGCGACTGATGAAAAGAACATGCTTGAAAGAAGAAAAAAAAGGAAAGGCTCCGAGGCTCTGTACATTTCCATGAGACTAAAATGTCAGACTGCGATTCAGACATCTGTTCCATCTGACACCGGAGCCTCTGCAGGGACTGCAACAAACACAATTAAAGTTGAGGACAAGATAACGGGAAAAAATACAGAAAATAAAAAGTCCCCAAAAAAACAGCCTGGAGGCAGCACCTGATTGAATCCTCAATCATCAGCGCTGCATGCCTCTTTTTTTTCTCTCCAGTCATAAGGATCTGTCTGATACTAACTGATCCGACGACTGCAGCTCGATCCAAAGCTTTGCAACCTGCAGATTGTCTGATAGAGGATGTACGACAACAAAAAAAGGACTCCAGTTCCCTGGTATTTTCATGCTCATGTTACATAGACTATTCTCATGTTACATAGACTATTCTATGTTACATAGACTATTCTATTCATCACATCTGCTGTGTCAATACGTTATTCCGCTTGTGTCTTCGAAAAGACAAATTAGCTGGGGACAGTTTGCCACTTTACAAGGTATCATCAGCACAATACAGACGAGATGCGATACATGACAGCGAGCAGCGGGTTGGGGGGGGGGGAGTAGAGAAAGTGCCGCATGCAGGCCGTATTTCTCGGAGCAAGAGTTTCATTCAGAGATTGCCGTTCCGTGCCGGCCAGCATCTAAGATGTCCTGGAGTCGAGTCACAAACGGCCGAGCGTGGAGGTCTCCTCTTGTGCCTGCAGAGGGAAGTGTGGTACAGCAGAGCCTCTCGCATAAAACCTCTTTGAGGTGAACCGGCTTCGCTCATAAGAGCTGATTTTAAGTACAGGACTGTCTCAGAAAATTAGAATATTGTGATGAAGTTCTTTATTTTCTGTAATGCAATTAAAAAAACAAAAATGTCATGCATTCTGGATTCATTACAAATCAACTGAAATATTGCAAGCCTTTTATTCTTTTAATATTGCTGATTATGGCTTACAGCTTAAGAAAACTCAAATATCCTATCTCTAAATATTAGAATATCATGAAAAAGTATACTAGTAGGGTATTAAACAAATCACTTGAATTGTCTAATTAACTCGAAACACCTGCAAGGGTTTCCTGAGCCTTGACAAACACTCAGCTGTTATAAATCTTTTTTTTACTTGGTCTGAGGAAATATTAAAATTTTATGAGATAGGATTTTAGAGTTTTCTTAAGCTGTAAGCCATAATCAGCAATATTAAAAGAATAAAAGGCTTGCAATATTTCAGTTGATTTGTAATGAATCCAGAATGCATGACATTTTTGTTTTTTTAATTGCATTACAGAAAATAAAGAACTTTATCACAATATTCTAATTTTCTGAGACAGTCCTGTATGTGTGTCAGCCCACATGGAGTGGGGTAGGCGTTGATAGACGCGACCCTGAAGAGGCGTCTGGGAGAATTACATTGTCCCTGCACCTTGTATTCACTCCGAGAAGTTTCTTCTTTCTCCACTCAGTTTGCTTCTTTTTGTCCAAATGAGAGCGCGGCAATCAGAGCGAGACCTCACCGAGAGAGAAGTCGCTCAGAACATTCTCCAAAACCAAATTGCCACCTCCTCTGGACTCCGAACGTGATCCGACTGTGTTCAAACTATGCCACCGCACGCTGTCTGTTCGTGGGACTGGGCCCAGTCACATTAAGTGAGAGTGATGGGAGCTGTGTGACAAATCTCTCACGGGGTTACTCAACCGACTCCTCGCCGTGACCCGGTTTCGTAGTCCCGGAAACTCAAATGAACTCATTACTTAGAGTCTCTTGTTCTTCTTTAGGCGTAAATTACAACAGTTCGCCACAACGCTTCATGTGTTATGCTTTGCATGTCAGGGAAAGTAGTGAAGTAAGATATAAGTAACATTTAATTTAAGTGAATTCAATGTAATTATGTTTTAATACACCAAGCAACTATAATTAGCACTATTTTAAATCTTCAACTCCATATGAAGCGATCCAGTGAAGGAATTTCAACTCCATGGCTGTCTCAAAAATGTATTGTGCGTATAGCAAACCGGAACTTATTGTAATGTTTACTTAAGTCCGATGATGTAATCCTGACCGCAAGGAGGCAACAGAAGTTTCCTCATTCCACACCAGAAGCATCAACTCAGTTGAAAATGTATTTTCTATTAATAATCCTGTTGTCATGCAGCCGCACATATTCAGATTAAAGTAAACTGACGCCATGACGCATCCTCATCACCCGTACCAGTGAACCCCACGCCAACACCATTCTCGTCTGTTTGACGGGCCGATGTCCGAACACAAGGGTCAGCAACCTTTCCTATCCATCCTATTTTCCACCAAATAAAATGTGTCTTGAGCTGCCAAAGCAATTTGACATCACAGTTTATAAAGTTATATATATTTAAAAAAAAAGTATATATATATTTTGTTTTATATATACAAATGTATATAGTCATATTATATAAACAAAAACTAGAGTTTGTATATATATATACATATATATATACAAAAACTATAGTTTGTTTTTATGAAATTATTAAAGAAAAAAAAAGACAATTGTTGACATTATATTGATATTTTACCGGTTATAACAAAATCAAACTCTTATGAAGAGGAAAAAAAATAAAAATACACTGGCAAATTAATCAGACAGCTATGTAAGTCCTGATTTCCGTTGGTGGTGGACTCGTTAGACTGTGTGAACTCAGCTTCTCTCTTCCACCAACCACCTACTTGGTGTTGGGATACTCACATCCAAAAACCTGCTGATACAAGTCCCACGTAATTAATGATGTGGGTGTGTTTCTCCTTGCAACCAGGAAAGTGGGCTTTTCTTTTGGGCACGCATCTCTACTCCAGGTTTGCAAACGCCTGGTCGTAAACAGGAATAAGCCTGTGTACCGTACGCGTATCTTAAACGCGTTGCACACATGTTCCAAAAATGATACTAAAACCTGAATAATATCGGCCCATCAGAAAATGCTCCATACAGAATATGTTCTATTTAAGAATATCCAAACATAGAATGTTTCCATGAGCCATTTCAAACTCAGAATAGTGTCATGTTTGGATTAATAAAGGAATATCAGTGTGCTTTGTAAACGTAGGCATTGATGGGTTGCGACTAGTTTTGCCAGTTTTTTTCATGAAAGCTTGAGTTAAGCAATGTGAAAAACAAAATGTTATGTCAGGCAATATAAAGAAGGTCCACGACGCACAGCTGTAACCCCGCCCCTCGTGTTGACCGGCCAATGGTTAGTCCACACGGTGGTCCTCATTGGGCGAATACTTTTTAACCGAGGACTCGCCGTTTCGTGTCACGATACCAAGACGGATCTGTGAACTCGAACTCGGCGGAGTGGACCGATTCAAAGTTGTCGTCCAAGGCGGTGAGGGAAGAGGAATGCTATGTTTATTTATTTTTTGACGATCAATGATGGGGATTTCCTGGAATTCTTTTCAGATTTTGGTTCTTGTAAATCTTTTCCCAACCCCTATTGTAATTGCATTATTACTATGCTCCTCATCCGCCCACTCCTCCTCCCCACCGCCATCTGCCTGATGGATCGTGGAGGTCTCCATCGTGGAATATGCCTACTATGAACTATTCATACACTCTGTCATATTCATTGAATGTATTTTAACTCTAAATCTGTCCTTCTGTACACATTACATCTATTGCATCTGTCCATCCTAGGAGAGGGATCCTCCTCTGTTGCTCTCCTCCAGGTTTCTTCCCTTTTTTTCCCCCTGAAGGGTTATTTGGGAGTTTTTCCTGGTCCGATGTGAGGTTTTGGGGCAGGGATGTCTATGTGTACAGATTGTAAAGCACTCCGAGACAAATTTGTAATTTGTGAAATTGGGCTATACAAATAAACTGAATTGAATTGAATTGAATCCTATTACCCATCTGTTACCAAAGATATTGTCAATGTTATAACCCGCTACCCTTACACTTAGCATTATTTGCACAATTAGCACCCGTTTCCTCAAAATTACCCACCTTGCGACTTTAGCAATGTCGATAAAAGTGTGACCGTAATCTTTACGAAATAATTTCCAGAGAAAAGTTCGCCCTTGTCACGCCAGTGCTGTGCAAGCGAGATGAGAACAGTGGCACATGTGCTGTTGTGTAGACTGGTTTAGGGAGTACATCAACCGACTCTGTCATGTCGATTGTGATTTGCATGCGCTCCGTGACGTATACCCACTCTCCCGAGGCACATTAGTCATCATTCGCTGTCAACGCTTGTCATTTCAAGTCCCTTCTGTTCCTGTCGCATACTGGCAAATACATAGCCCACAAGGGGGGGGGGGGGGGGGAGACAATTTCTTTTTACTGTGTGCCGAGCAGCTCAGTGCAACGCTGTGTTCCCAATCAATCCTGAATATAGATCAGGCTGCAGCCTCGCACAAACTCGAGTTGAACAAAGCAAGATTTCCCAGACATGTTATCAGTTTAAATCACACAGTGGGGCTGCCACGGAGCCCGGAGTTCCAGCCATTAGATGGTGTAGTAGACACATGAGAGCACATTATACTTATAGTCAGATTGTTACCGACAAGAAATCCTCTCGACACGGGCGTCGAGTCAAAACAAAAAGACAGACTGTCTCCTTGGCGACGGCAAGTGAGCTCACCATCCTGAGAGAGATGCCCTCTTCTTCACCTCCACCACCATGAGATAGGAACAACCCCTCTGGGTCGGATGAAATCCCACCAACACAGTACACTTAAAGGTTCTATATACACCATTATTGTGTACATCTACACAACTATTTGCCATGTAAAGAAGCAGTAGAGTAATGGCGTCGAGCGTCCCTTTGTTCTGTGACGTGTTCTCATGCAGCTGATAACCTCGTCCCGACATCGTCATGGAAGCACACAACCTTTGGAGCTTTGTGCTCATCCAGGCCAGGAGCCCAGCTTGTCCTCTACGGCCCACCGGTCCCCAGTGGGAGCCGACAGCACGCCTATGGGGACCACGACCGTAAATGCTGGGCCTGCTGGAGGTTCCAGGATCCAGTACTGTGGCTGGCAGACTGCCGTACTGAGAGGTTTTCTAAAGGGAATCTGGTTATCGGAAAAATTCCCGCTTTTGGGACCACCAACTTAAATATTGAGTTTCTATCCCCCACTAGTTTGAAATATGATGGACCTGCATTGGAGCTTCTAGTCTCTCTGTGTATGCAATTGAAAATGTACTTAACCAATCTTTTGGAATCAGTGGTTATTAACTATTTGTGTTCATCGATATCTTTAAATACATGTTGTTGAGTGCTTACGTGTCGGTTAATGTTTCACTTTGTGCTCCGTCTCATTTACTGGTTTTAAATATGATGGACCTGCATTTGAGTTTATATTCTCTCTTTTTATGCATTTTAAGTGTACTTAATAACCACTGATTCCAAAAGATTTGTTAACTATTTGTGTTTTATAGATATCTTTAAATACATGTTGAGTGCTTACGTGTCAGTTAATGTTTCCCTTTATGTGTCTTTTTTGCTACGTCTCTTTCTAATGACTAGTCTGGATAACATCCACGAAGAACCCATTTAGCCCAGCAGCTGGAGGCCAGACCAATCAGCAAACTGCGGGGGGGTTGGGGGGGCGACTGTTTGTTTGCTGCTGGATGTTCGAGAATAATTATTACTTCACTTCATATGTAATTACAATGAGATACAAATGCCTGTAAATGCTTTTATTTTCCCTTCAATTCTTTTCAGAATTATTGAACAAAGTTAAAGGAATTGAGCAAATTAGAGTTTTAAGAACGCCTATTATTGTTCTAGCTTCAAAAAGTGGAAGACCGATGCCAGCCCAGTGTTGATGTCTGCGCATATGAATGATAACAAACCATTGTAACCATAGTACAGATTAGAAGAAACACTATTATGAAGATATGGATGATCAAAGTGTTTTTTTTTTAGATCAATAACTATCTGCTGTTCTCTATTATGCTCAGTCATGGCTCCGCCCCCCACATCCCGATCGCCGCACTCTCCTTGATAAGTGTGCTTAATGCTGATTTGAAATTCTCCCCACATCTCCACCTGAGCCCAAAGGCATCGGGCGGCAGGACACGTCGCTGCCACAGCAAGGGAAAAGAAGAAGGTACAAAACTGTTAAGCACATTTACTTGCAGGCTTACTGACGAGAAAAGGGGGAGTGGAGGAGGGAAAACGATGACATTTACCCCCACCGACTACGTGAGAGACATCTCTCTTTTTTTTCTTTCTTTCACTCGCTGAATAAACGGTTTATATATATATAAATCCTGTTTCCTCACCGGCTGCAGCCCAAGGACCTCTGAATACCGCCAGCAGCGGGCCTGAGGGGGCCGAGCTGAAAAAATATTAGAGACAGTCTTCTCGGGCTCAACCTGCCTCCTCCTCTGTGATTTAAAAAATGACAAGGATCGAGTCGACGGATGACATTTACTTCTTTTACTATTAGCGAATAGCTTTCCGCACTTGTACTTCTTGCCACACACGTGGTCTGCCTCGGGGGCCCATGAGTCCGTCCGTCTGTCCCTCACCAACAAGTGCCCTGATCAGCCGGATGACATCATTTGTCTGTGCCTCCCAAATGTATTTCATATTACTGTCACATAATTAATGTGTTTCATGATAGGACAAGGGTTCAGAAACAAAGAAAAAAATACTGACGAGAATATTCATGGTTTGGGTTCAAAGGAGCATGTGGCAGCTGTCCCCAATCTGGCCTCGGCTGCTGGCTGGTTGACAATCAGTTAGTTGCTCTGACTGATTGGCAATCAGTCAGCAGCCGATGCTGCTCATATAAAAAGGGCAGCAAAGCTGGAGGTAGAGCAGAGCGTACAGAGGCGCAGGTTTGCGGTCTGCTGAGTGTTGTGTGCCGACAATTAAACATGTTATCGAACGGAACCTTGTCGTGGTCTGAGTATCCTTGGTGCTGGTGGGGGAAACCCACGGGTAACGCCCGGAAGCTGTTACAGAGCACTTTATTAGATCATTTTGGGGCTGCCCAGTTACTGGTTACCGTGGCGTCCGCTTCAAAACATTGCTTATGCTTATGCTGCAAACAGATCGGGCCCTGTCTACATCCAGGATACGGTCAAGCCTTACACCCCAGTAGTTCACTACGCCGCAACAACTGATCGACTTGTGACTCCGTCACTCTGAGCTAATCACTCGACAAAATCAAGACTGGAAAACTAAAACACAACTTTTCCGACTACCTTGAATAAAAACAGATTAGCGCTTTAGTGGCTCTTGAATGGCACTTACTTATTTATTTTTGTAGTTGGTCTTTCTTGAAGAAATGTAACTTTCTTGATTCTTATTGTTCTGAGTTTGTACTCATGGTTGAATACACTTATTGTAAGTCGCTTTGTATAAAAGCGTGAGCTAAACGACATGTAATATCTAATTTCACCGAGTCCTAACCACATTGTCCTTCCTGACCCCATGTACGTTTCTTAATGATGACGTTGCTACATATCTAAATATATATCCTTATAGTCAATGAATTACAGAGAAGCCAAAAGATATACGCTATCTACCGCTGCAGACGTCGGGGTACTTTAGATCCGAAAGTCACACATCCACAAAAAAAAAAAAAAAAATTACGATTTTGTCAAAGAAGTCCCGTGGCTTTAAAGAGGCCCTTAAGTACTGCAGTTCCCCGTCAGAAAGAGTTGTCTGATGGGGTGGTACAGCTGGGAAAATATATCATATGAAGCGTGTACATAAACTGATATTGACTACTTTTGAGGTGGCTAAAATTGCTTTCTCTGCCGCTCCCGTAGCCACTTAAACGCCATCAGACAGACCTTTCAAACGGGGGCACCGAGGCCTTTTATATCGCTCTCTTCAAAAAGCCACCAGGTAAAAGAGAAAAAGTCCCTTTCTTTGATTCTGTAATTCACTTTATTAAATGTTAATTAAAATTTAATTGAATCCTTCTTGTATAGCGCTTCTTTATTTTTATTTTTATGTTGCATGTGAAATAAAAGGTAATAATGTTCTGGAATTAAAACCTCTGAATTATCTTTCATTAAACACAAATACTTTATGTACTCTTTGAACAGTCCCACTCATTAGTGGAACTCGTCTGTATTAATACACGGACGTGGATAATCAAGTCTTAGTGGAATATCAGCAGTTGCTCTCTAGCGGGAGCCAGTAAGCAGCACGTGATTTGCCATCATTCTATACGCATCCATGTGTAAAGAGAGGACAAAAATCTCTATGATTTTGATTGCCAGGGTAATAACACATGTTTTCGCTAATGAACCACTTTCTCTCCGATCCTTTCCGCTGAGTGTGTAAAAGATGTAGTGTCTGTCTACCGGGGTGATTTATACGTGGTGTTTCCCACTATACCTGTCTTTACTCAAGGGTAAACTCAGTGGATGGATTGTCCTGAGCACGCATTGGTAGGACAGACACGCTTTTGCTGTGGCCCTTTTTTTTCTCCTCTCTTTTTACTCGGCCAGGTGTTGTATTCAGATTCCCCTTGAAAGCCGCCCTCTGTTATGCGTTTCCTCTTTTTTTTTAAATTCTTTTATGAATTTGTTTTTGATGAAATGATCTCCTGTGCCAGAGCATATTAAGTGCAGCTGGAAGGTGACAGTCTCTAAGGGGCGATTGAGATGTGCAGAAAGTGCTGCCGTGATTGGATACTAATATTCGGAAAATTGAATTTCAAAATATTATAAATATGTATTTTTTGAGAATCATTTATTAATTTTCTTAATGATAGATGAAGTTATTATTCAATAGTTAATCCTGGTTGTGTTTTTTAATCAGTGGCATGAAGATGGCACACTTTTATTCAGTATATTTTTGTTAATTGGTCTGATACCAATCATTACAGTTTTTTTCGATTGCTAAACGACAGTGGGCACAACTGGAGTCACATGTGCAAAACTCTAACCACAGTCTGCACTACCAACAGTCACCTGAGCTAAACAGTTCACATCACCTGCAAAACTCATTCCAAGCAACACAACTCTTAACACATGGCTCAAATCACCTCAGTGCACCCAAACAACATGCACAACCCTCACTGAGGTAACACACACTGTCACTCAGAACACACTGAGAGTAAAAACACTAGCATCAAACACCAATACAGAAAATACTAACTTTTCATCTTTACAGTTTGAACAATTTCAGTGACTTCAAACAAAGTAATATTTTCTTCAAAGAAAAGAGTGACATTCTTTCACATGATTTATTAAATTTTTTAGAACATAACAATTCTTTAAGGCAGATGAAAATTAGCAGTTTGCTTCAATAGTCTGTAGAAATTTACGGAATTACAGTAATGAGAAAAAAAAGGTAGAAACTAAAAGTACATACTGTAATTCGAACAAATAATCGAGGGACTAATCCTGCCTCTCTCCAGCATCAGGCCACATGTTTTCATCAACATCACATCTAATGTTCTCTCTTGCCATGCACCTAGGGAAGAACCTTCTGGAGTGCCTTATCCATCCCTGGCAGTCCTCTGGACTCGTGTCCTCACAAAAGAGACATTTGGTCATGTGGGTGGTGACCAAACACTTTCCACCTCCAGGCAGAGAAAAACTCCTCTATTGGGTTGAGGAAGGTGAATATGCAGGCAGGTACAAAACCATGAATCTGCAATGTGCTGCAAACCAATCTCTGACAGCTGCCGAGTGGTGCAATGCAACGTTATCGCAAACTATGACAAAAACTTGGGGGTTTCTTACTGGCTCCCCCTGTTCTGCTGGCACTAGCTGAGCATAGAGCTGTTCTAGGAAAGCTATGAGCCTTTCTGTGTTGTATGGGCCAATGAGTGGTGTGTTGAGAAGCAAACCATCATTGGCCAGTGCAGCACACATGGTGATATTTCCCCACTTTAGCCTGGAACACCCACAGTGGCCCTTTGACCTATAACATTCCTTCCTCTGCGCCGTGTTTTGGCAAGGTTAAATCCA